>NC_141700.1:58959061-59139229 GCF_964263255.1 Lissotriton vulgaris
TACCAATGATTAGACAACCCAGAGCATGCGACTTAGGTTACTCTCAGGAGTGGTGGGAATCAAGAACACTCTTTTTTTTTGTTAATCTCATACCAGTCCACAACATAAGTAATTAGAGACACAGAAAAGTTAAATGTTTATTTTAACGACGTGCTCTAAGATGCAGTATTTTTGCTAACATAAGCAGGCATATGATTAAAAATAATACTATCAGCATTGTTACAATTCCATAAATCACAAAGGTAGAAATCATTTTATAATGTTAGTGGAAACAGGTCCTATAGTGCCTTGTGTACCACCCTCCCCAGCTAGGAACAAGGTTTTATAAAATAATAGGTCTCTTAGGCTTGAATGGGGAACCCAATACCTCCAAGATCAGCAGAAGTGAATCACATCAGGATCAGCAGAAGTGAATCACATCAGGATGAGCAAAGCTCTCTCTCTGGAAAAGGATTTTCTCCAAGTGCCCTAATCATGCATGCAGTGCAATATTGAAGGCGCTAGAATTTCAGTAAGCTGCAGCTAGGTGCATGCTGTGTCTAGAGCGTGAGCCGATCAGCCCGAATAACAGCTTACATTGTTACGGTAACCTTGAAGGCTTCTGCACACACTGTACAGACTGAGGTCTCGATGTAAGTCTAGGAATGTTCAAAACGAGCATCTCTCTTGTGAAGAAAATCAAGCAGTCTAACTTACAACAACAGGTACATGCAGTGTTGTGTGCAAAAGCGGCAAAATGGCATTTAAACGTCTAATAAGCTCATGCTAACATAGCAATGTGTGTTCGCAGGGCCCTGCCTTCACTACAATATCAGATTCTTTAGCTCCCTTCACATACTGGTTGGGTGAGAGGGGGACATTACTGCAGCAGTTGTACAACATTCAAGATGCTGGGGAAATTCACGTTGCCAACATGACACCACACTGTTTTTGTCTCGTCTAAATCATTGGTACTTTCCCTGTTCTTGCTAGTTGATCGGTTGTCTTTTTGCAGGCATGGTGACCTAGCCCCATACTTAGTTTTTTTGTTTTCAGACCCACCACTCTCCTGCTTTTTACCATCACTTGCATTTTCAATCATTATCTAATGCTGTTTCTCTTAGAATACTACTTTCGCTTCCAGATCCATCTCTCCTTGATAAGTCCATTGTGCTCATATGAAACGTGCAACACTGCAATTATGATCGGGAACAAAATGTTTGCTTTCTTTTTTTTTTACCTTACTCATTTTACTTGCGATGTTTAAAGCATTGGGAAAAGAGAACACATTCCTCTCCAATTTCAATGTGTGAGACTTGTGCCCAGGTTGAATACAAGCAGAAAAAGAAAAGCATCACAAATTATTATTTTATATATATATATATATATATATATATATATATATATATATATATATATATATATATATATATATATTTGTCGTTCCTTGGATCTTGCAATTCTGCACTCCGCTCTGTCGATCTGGTCAGTATATTTTTTCCTTGTGTTTAGGTCTCTAGGAGTCAGAGAGAGGGATTTGGACTCCAGTTTTCAGGATTGTCTTATTTCTTCTATTTAGGACGGTGGATCTTTGGATCAAGTACTGAAAGAAGCCAGGCGGATCCCAGAAGAGATACTGGGAAAAGTCAGTATTGCGGTGAGTCTCCAAAGACTGCAACACCGGAATGAAAGACGCACATTGTAGGGAAGAACTTTCTAAAAATCTGTGGCAAGATTAGAGTGTTGGTGATGCATGCTGGACCTGACATTGCTGCCTGTTCCTTAAACAAAGCTACCGGGAGTTAATAAAAGAATTATGGATTTGGTGAAGTGTCCTGGTATAGTAATGCCACTTATTCCATATGGCATGATCTCCAACTTTGCAGTCAATGATTTGCATGTTTTAAGTGTCTAGAAGTAAAATTGATGATCTGGTTTCTTTTGACTCGTGCTCTAGCAATGCGAAGTCTGTTCTCTTTATCAGTTTTATGCAGTGATTAGGCTTTTTTCCGGTCTCTCACTTGTCCTTTCTTCTCAGGTACTCCGCGGTTTGGCATACCTAAGAGAAAAACATCAGATCATGCACAGAGGTGAGTCTTGCTTAAGATGAGCTGAAAACCTTTGCAGTGGCCTACTTTAGCCCTTCCTGCTTCTTTCTGACTAGAACAACACATGATCTCCCACCCTGGATACTTCTCTTTATCCGTTGAAAGGCTCCCCACCCTTTGCACAATTATCATATCTGCTCTTGGGTTCTCCTGTTTCCTTCTGAAACTCTAGAGTACTCCTGTCCTTGATCACTTCTTCTGCTCTAGTCACCCTGGCTGAAGGTAGTACTAATGCACTGATTCACATCCTAGCCGTTGCTTGCTTGTAATGGAATGGATTACTCCCTACTCTCCGTGGTTCCAGTACTGTGATTCCCTGGCCAGTCCTTGTACGCTTCTCCTACACTAGAGGACTCCTGGTCCACTGTGGTATTAATATTTAGTGATTTATTTCCCAGCTGTTATGTGCTTCTCCTCTACTAGAGGACTCCTGTTTACCTCCATTGCTGGAACATCCTTGTATCCCTCCCTGTGCCAGACCAGAGTAGTGTCTGTGTTTATTCCTTCTGATAAAACCCTATTTCAAACTTTTATCAACCAGCTGACATGCATGGCTTCTCGTTTCAGATGTAAAGCCTTCGAACATCCTAGTGAACTCCAGAGGAGAAATTAAGTTATGTGATTTTGGAGTGAGCGGGCAACTCATAGACTCCATGGCCAATTCTTTTGTGGGCACGAGGTCCTACATGTCGGTAAGTGTCTCGCTTTTGTACTTCTGGGGCACTTGAGGTGGCGCAAAGCAGTTGTAACTGCTATATTGAGCTGTAAGCGCGCCAAACTCTAAAAGAGAAACCTTAGTCGCCAAAACAAATTACTTTTCATGAATGAGGACAGTCTTAAAAGTAAAGAATAGTTTATTTCAACTTGCAGCAGATTTAACAATAAAAAGATCTGACTTTTCCATGTAAAATGCAGGCGTCTAATTCATAAAGGGCGTCTTATAGATGGGAGGAATCAAAAAGCAGTTAAATATATTGCACTGCTGACGTGTTACTTGTAATGCACAAACCAAAGAGGATGTATGAGGTAGAGATGAAGTATAGTCCAATTCATTTGTGTGATCCTCCCTGATTGAGGTTAACAAATGGATTTCACTGACCTTGTATTCCTCTGTGCTAGGTTGGACATACCATAGGGTAAGTGCAGTGTACCCCAAGGTGTCCATCCGGTTCGTTGCCAATGTTCTATGCACCAGAGCCTGTGCCCATTAGGAGCGTTGCAACAGATTTAATTTCATTTTTTTTCCTCCAAAAGACTTTTGCTGTTGGGCACCAAAGATGAACTTTGTGTCTTCTATGATCCCTTATGTGTCGTGGATTAAACGTATTGCCCTGGTTGAACTGTTTATACATTCCTTTTCTCCTTCACTGGTAGTATGTTATGAAAGGAGAACATTCCAATGTTTCGTCACCAGATTCTTTTGAGTAAAAAGGGCCCCTTTACTGAAATGGGAAATGTATTTTTGTGTGGCTCTCGATCTCCCAGTGTTTCACTTTAATAGTTGCTCGGGCCTGTAGATGTACTTTTGTTCGTATTGATTTAGTGAACCTTCATATAGGATGTTTTATCCAAATGTGATGGCTCCAGCATAAGGCAGGTTGTTTACCTCCTTCACTATCTGTTGTGCTTGTCTGCATTTGAAGGAACAACTGTAACCTCACTCACCGGATGACGTCTTTTAAATGTAACTTAAATACTCAAAGGTTACATGGGCAGGACTGTAGAGTGGTGTACCAATATTTTATTGAAATTCCTGAGCACTGCGTAGACTTGTATCATCCCTTTGTAAACTGCATGTGTGTGCGGTGAATAATTGCAGTCATGGTGAGAGATCATCAATGAAAGTGGTACATGTTGTCATTTTGCTTTATTGATTTACACACACCGTAAGTTTGCAGGCCCCCAATATTAATTTTCACTTTCTGATTCTTATTTTTCCTTGCATTTAATGTCTGTCATCCATGCAGAAATTTGAAAAGCATCCTTTTTCTGGCATATCTCGCAAATGCTGTGCAACTTATTTTAATTCTCTCTCCACCTCTTAATTTCAGCCAGAACGGTTACAGGGTACACATTATTCAGTGCAGTCCGATATCTGGAGTATGGGTCTGTCGCTAGTAGAACTTTCAATTGGCAGATACCCCATCCCGCCACCTGATGCCAAGGAACTTGAAGCAATATTTGGTCGACCGATGCTGGATGGAGCAGAGGGTGAATCCCACAGCATCTCACCTAGGCCGAGACCACCAGGACGCCCCATCAGCTGTGAGTATGTTACTTTACAGTGATGCTAAATTATGGATGGTCATATATTGTGCTGACCAGTGATCTCCAGATTTCTGTAATACAGTTTGACGAATGGCCACTGAGTCAAGCGCACAGCTTATAATTTCCTTTTCCTATGCAGTATAAGCCTTCGTAGGAAAGTTGCTTTCAGTTTCTATGGTTGGAGGGGACAGCATCACTTCTTTTGTGCTCAATATGTCCTCCAGATTTATTTCAAATGTTGAGAGAATAGACAACCCACATGGGCAGGCAGTTACCTGCTCAAACGCTGATCTAGATCTTACGTTTATCTCCCTCTGTCCAGCCAGCTGAGTTCAGGAGTTTGAACACTTGGATCTAACCTGGCCAGTATGGCTTCTCATGTGCCAGTACGTTTAAATCGTTCTAAACGCTGGAAAATATATCCTTTTCTCTTGGAATCCGTAACCTACAAAATGTTATCTGGTGTTTCAGTTCTATTCCATCCTCTCAGAATGGTGGCTCGAGAGCTCATGCCTTCCTACAAGATAAACAGTTCTGCAGGAAAGGCTTTGAAAGGGGATACTACAGTCACCCATTTGGGAGAAAGAGCACTATAGAATTCTCATCATTCTGGAATCTATCCGCATAATATTAATCCTTCAGATTGTATTGGTGTGGAGTACTTTGAGGTAATTTCAGTCACATGCTTCCAAGCTAGATCCCTAAATGCCTGTGTTTCCATCAGCTCAGACTCATCAGAGTTTGGATGCGATGTACTGCCTGTACTTTCAAGTAACCTGTCATCTAACTGCTTAAAGCAACTAAGCATCAGCAACTAGAATTTCTTGGTATTGAAAAGATACGTCTTTTCCAGGGTAGAATGATTTAGATAGAACAATGTTCTACAAGAACGGAAAAAAACAGCCTGTCCCTGTTTTCTTATTTTTCACATTGCAGTAGTCCAGGCTGCGAATGAATGATCACATTTTTCCTTGCTCTTTAGACCAGCACTATGCGCCCCAGCTGGGTACAGACGAACCGGCTGTGCCCCCTTGCTGCCAGGGCCCTTGTGACCCGAGCCCCCCCTTGGGTGGTCCCAGAGATTTCAAAGTCTCCCTCTACAGCCTGTTTCCAGGTGACCCCCCCCCACCCTTATTTCCGCTGGTGTAGCGCGCAAAGCTGCCAACCAGACAGCACCTCTTCTCTACAGACACCCCAGGGTAGGCAAGAAATGCGTTACTTACCTGTAACAGCAGTTATCCAGTATTGGTGTCTTTCATAGATTCACATGCCTGAATCATTCCCCGTCGTCGAGACGGGAGCCTCCGGTACATAAAGTAATGTCCTATAGACATACATAGAGAAAAAGGGCCTAAGGGCCTCCCCTTAGTAGCCTTTCTTGTCCTTATGTAAAAAGGACCAAACTCTCACAGTCAGCCAATCAGCTCCGACCTCCCTCTAGAACCTTCCTGGGAGGAGCCTCAGTCCCTCAGATTTTCGTACGCACCCAGCTAGGTTGGCGTAATATAGTCCGAGAGGGAAGTGAGTCCTTCCAGGGGAGGCGGGAGGGTTGCATATGAATCTATGAAAGACACCAATACTGGATAACTGCTGTTACAGGTAAGTAACGCATTTCTTATCCAGTATTATGGGTGTCTTTCATAGATTCACATGCCTGAATCAGAATAGCTAGCAATCATAGGAGCACATTTGTAAAGTAAAGTTGCTCTGCCGTCATGTTAGATAATGCATATAATATCATACAACATGGAGACAGCATAGATAGAATATCACAAGAGCAAGAATGTGCATACCTGGATGGCGGGATGTAGGAAGGCTCACCTTACTGAAAGATGGCGAAGCACCGCCTGGCCCACTGCCGCATCCTTCTGGAGTTCGATATCCAGGCAGTAGTGTCTGGAGAAAGTGTGCGGTGACTTCCAGGTCGCCGCTCTGCAGATGTCCAGGATCGGCACTCCAGCGAACAGTGCTGCTGATGTGGACATCGCCCTGGTGGAATGAGCAGTGACATGATCGTTCAAAGGCCGGCCGGCCTTGTCGTGGCAGAATGAAATCGCAGAGGAGATCCATCTGGAGATGCTTTGCTTCGTGAGAGGCAGGCCCATTCTCGGTCTGCTGTATGCCACGAACAGTTGTGAAGATTTCCTGAGAGCCTTAGTCTTGTCCAGGTAGAACTTTAGGCATCTCATAAGGTCCAAAGAATGCAGCGACCGTTCCGCTGCTGTTGAAGGGTTGGCAAAGAAGGACTTAAGGACTATTGGTTCATTGAGATGAAAGTCCGAAGGTACTTTTGGAATGAATTTAGGGTTTGGTCTCAGTATCACCCTGTCCTGTCTGAATTGCATATATGGTTCCTGAATGGACAAAGCTTGCAGCTCGCTAACCCTTCTGGCAGATGTTGGAGCGAGCAAGAGCGCTGTTTTCCATGAGATGTGTTTAACAGATGCCCGATGAATGGGCTCAAACGGATGACGCATGAGTTGGTTGAGTACCAGATTAAGCTGCCATGTAGGAGGGACTTTCCGAGGCCTCGGAAAGGATCTGTAGAGCCCCTTCAGGAATTGCTTGACTAGCCGACTGGACCACAGAGAAGGCCCTGTGACAGTTCTGGTGAACCTCGAGATAGCCGTATGCAGCAAGGGGATTATTAAGGTACCAGAGTAATCAGGCGCACTACCTGTGTGTCCGCCGAGAGGAAAGAATTGTAAGGTAGATGGTACAGGCAATAGGGCGGGCGGTAATCCCACAAAACCGCTCAAAGTTGGACCAAAGGATCCACACAATAACAGTCAAACAACAATGCCCCTGCGCTATACAAAATTAGAACATTCTAGGTAATGTTAGAGTCCAAAAAGATAATTGGTTTGTATACATCCACACTTTCGGAGTGACTTTAAGAGAATCAATCATTCACATTGAGGTAAAAAAGTTCAATAAAGATGTTCTGTTCTTGGTGTGAAGTGTCTGTTTATTGTTCCTTTAGTTATGCCAACACGTGTTTCATCGCAGGGAACACACTGCGAATCTTCAGGGCCTAATGAAAAACACTGTGAAAATCGAGCTGGATAAACCCGTTTTGTGGCGGTGCTTCTATTTGGTTACTTTCTGGGTATTCAGAAATCCATGAAAACGCTGTCTGCGTGATTGATGGATCTATATATCTGTTCGGTAGTAATCTGTACTTTAACCGGGAGGAGTCGACACAATTCTGAGAATTATTGCTCTGCTTTCTCAAGGCGGGTACACCTTGTTAGTTCGCTGCTCCCTCTTGAGGTTCCCGGTGCCGTGTTCCAATGACGGTCGAAACCGTCATTGGAACGACAGCGTTTTCATGGATTTCTGAATACCCAGAAAGTAACCAAATAGAAGCACCGCCACAAAACGGGTTTATCCAGCTCGATTTTCAGTGTTTTTCATTAGGCCCTGAAGATTCGCAGTGTGTTCCCTGCGATGAAACACGTGTTGGCATAACTAAAGAAACAATAAACAGACACTTCACACCAAGAACAGAACATCTTTATTGAACTTTTTTACCTCAATGTGAATGATTGATTCTCTTAAAGTCACTCAAAAGTGTGGATGTATACAAACCAATTATCTTTTTGGACTCTAACATTACCTAGAATGTTCTAATTTTGTATAGCGCAGGGGCATTGTTTGAACCTCGAGATAGCCGCCAGGTGAACTTTAATGGACGCATGCGCTAGTCCCGACTGAGCCAAATGCAGGAGGTATGGTAGTATCTGTTCATGGGTAATGGTGAGGGGCCGCAGGCCCCGGTCCGAACACCAAAGGCAGAACCTTTTCCATTTGAGAGTGTAGGTTTTGTTTGTACTGTCCGCCCTTGCTTTAGCTAATACATCCCTGCAGTCCTGTGGGATATTCAGGCCACCGAACTCTCTGTGCTCAGGAGCCAGGCCGATTAATTTGAGCGATTGGAGGTTCGGGTGCTGTACTTGCCCGTTGGACATTGTCAGGAGGTTCGGGTGCTGTTTCAGGCGAATCAGTGATCTGATGGAGAGTCGAAGCAGATCCGAGAACCAGTGTTGCCTCGGCCAGAACGGGGCAATTAGGATCAGGGTACAGGGCTCCGCCTTCATCTTCCTGAGAAGCCTCGGGATCATCGGGAATGGAGGAAAAGCGTATGCAAAGGCGCTGAACCAGCCGATGGAAAATGCATTTCCTAGTGACCCTTGTTGGGGAGGCCAACTTGCGTAGCTTGGGCATTTGGCGTTCCCCTTGGTGGCAAACAGGTCGATGTTCGGGACTCCCCATTGAGAGAAGATGTGAGTCGGAGCGCTGTCGCATAGTTCCCACTCGTGGGAGAGGGATCTTTGCCTGCTCAGGGCGTCCGCGATGGTATTGTCCTTTCCGGGTACATATTCCGCTTTGAGCGGGATTCCGTGCAGCACTAGCCAGTTCCAGATCTTTTGCGATTCGCGTGAGAGAGAGAGCGAACGCGTTCCCCCTTGTTTGTTGAGCTAGTGCATCGTCGTGGTGTTGTCTGTCCTGACGAGCACCGGGGAGTTCTGGATGCGTGGCAAGAAGGCCTGGAGAGCCAGATACACGGCTCTCAGCTCTAAAAGGTTTATATGGAGCGATTTTTTTTAAATTTTTTTTTCCTGAGTGTCCCATTTGCCGCTGATCTGAAGGTCCTGGAGAACAGCGCCCCATCCCTCTAGGGAGGCGTCTGTGGTTATCACCAGAGGTGATGCTGGAAGGAGAAACGGTAACCCTACGGTTAGATTCTTGCGACGTTTCCACCATTCCAGACCTTTGGACATTTTTGGTGTGATCCGAATAATGTCTTCGAAGGAGCCAGTACTTTGAGTCCATTGGCTCGTGAGTGCCTCCTGCAACGGGCGCATCCTGAGTCTGCAGTGCGGGATGAGGAGTATGCAGGAAGACATCATCCTTAGGAGGGAGGTGTAAGTCCGAACTTTTAGGTGTCTTTGCCGCCACAGCCGTGGCCAGAGATAAGATCTTGTCCGTCCTCTCCTTCGAGGGGAAGGCTCTTGTGCACTTCGTGTCGAAGGTGGCCCCTAGGAAGGTAATTTTCGTTGAGGGGACCATGCAGGATTTTTTGAGATTGAGCGTTAATCCCAGCCTCTGAAAAAGAGTGGTGCAGGCGTTGGAGGATTCGGCTGCGTCTCCAGGTGAGGGTGCTTTCACCAGCCAATCGTCTAGGTAGGGGAAGACTTGGTGACCCAATTGACATAGGAAGGCTGCCACCGGCGCAAGGCACTTCGTGAAAATCCGCGGCGCGGACTTGAGGCCGAATGGCAGGACTTTGAACTGATAGTGACGGCCCGCCACCTCGAACCTCAGGAATTTCCGGTGACTTCTGAGGATGGGGATGTGGTAGTAGGCATCCTGGAGATCTAAGGATGTCATGAAATCTCCTCTTTCTAGAATGCCCAGAATTTCTTGAATCATCACCATCCTGAACGATTGGCTCCGTAGGAAGGCGTTGAGCGCCCGGAGATCCAGGATGGGCCTCCACTTGTTCTCTTTTTGTTGTACAAGAAAGAAGTGGGAGTAAAATCCCTTCCCCTTTGAGGATGCTGGCACTCTTTCGATCTCTCCCTTCTGTAGCATTATCGAAAGTTCCTTGAGAAGCAGGCGCAGGTGTTTGTGCGTCCGTCTGCGTGGAGGTGTATTGGGAGGGATGGAGGTGAATTCGAGAGAATGGCCGAATCGAATAATTTGAAGAACCCACCGGTCCGTGGTGATGTACTGCCAATTGGTGAGGAAATGGGTCAGTTTTCCTCCAATTTGAAAGGATGGAGAGGGTGGTTGGACTGGCTGGAGTAATCGGTCACTGGCGGCCGCCAGCGCCCCTTTTGGTATTTTTTCCTCTGCAGCTAGATCTTCCAAACGAAGATTGGCGGCCTTGCTGCTGTTTGTGTTGGTATTGGCCTTTGCTATTGTATGAATAGGAGGACCTGTTCTGATAGGAACCTCGATAAGAGGACTGACCTCTGGATCTGTTGCCTCGAAAGGACTGGTTTCTGGACTGCAGAGTGCCCAGTGCCCAGTGCCCTTGCCGTGTCGGTGTCCTTCTTAATGGTCTGCAGTGCCTCGTCGTTTTTTTTTTTTTGTTTTTTTTTTTCCTCCCTCAAAAAGGTGTTGTCCGTCAAAGGGCATGTCCAGAACCTTTGATTGCACTTCCTGGCGGAATGATGTCGCTCTCAGCCACCCTTGACGTCGTAGGACTGCAGCCCCCGCAAGCTGACGGAAGCCTGTCATGGCTGCGTCGATAGCGCAGTCAATTAGTTCCGCCGCTGAAGATTGACCTTCCACCAGGAGAGCCTTTACCTCACCCTGGACTGTGTCAGGCAGTTCCTTCACGTAAGGGGCTATGTCCTCCCAGAGTTGGCGATTGTAACGTCCCAACAAGGCAATGGAGTTAGCCACCTTGATGGTCATGGCCGATGTGGTTGTGAAGCGTTTTCCAATCGTGTCAAGTTTCCTGCCTTCCTTGTCCGGGGGAGCGGACAGTGGGGAGGAAGGGTTACGGGAGTGTTTCTGGGCCGCCTGTGTCACCACTGAGTCTGGTTTGGGGTGACCATTGAGGCAAGCCGCCGCAGTAAGTGGTGCGCTGTATTTCTTGTCTAGGCGAGGAACAACCGCCGTTACAGAAGCAGGTGTCAGCATTAATTTCTTTCCTTGTTCCCACAAGAACTCTATAATCGGAATAGATTTGGTGGACTTTTGTGTCTGTTCTTTGAAATCATGCAAGAAGCAGTCCGTTTCTGTTGATTCCACAGCCATATGGAATCTCTTCGCTGACCTCTCCACAAGTTTATGGAAGCCGGCAATGTCCACAGGCGGGGAGTCCGCTTGACGTGGTTGTGGTGAAGCTGGGGATGATGCCACATATTCATCCTCTTCATCCTGGTCCGAGTGGTCCGAGTGTATCTCCTGGACCTCTCCTTCCTCCAATTCCTCCTCCTCCTCATCTTCGTCTCAAGAGACCACCACCTGAGGCTGGACGTCATGGTGGGTTTGAGGGTAGGGTGAGCTTGTTTTGGGGCTGACACTGGTACTTGGACTGTAGGTGTCTGATTCCCCTTGTCCTCAGGCGCCTGAGCCTTAGGTGCTTGACTGCCTCTGTCCGCATCCGGAAAGCATTGTTTGTAATCCTGTACAAGGAATCTCAAGTCATTGACAAGGGTCGCCGGTAAGCATATCATGGGGGTGACTTCCGTGCGGACGCTAGTATGGACAGAGTGTTCCTGATAGGTGAAGTCTTCCTGTTCTTCATCAGTGCTTTGGCATTTGATGTGAAGGTCCGAGACCAAAGTAGCGGGATCCTGGTTGTCATCATCTTCGGATTCTTCACTTTGGAAGATTTCCTGAGGTGGCTGCGTTTCCACTTTGCTCGGAGATGTTGTTTCCGGGGTAATTTGCAGTTTGTTATGCTTGCCAGACTTCGCATCAGAGCCTGTCGTCGTCGAGGGGGGAGTCGACGGCGGCAACATGAGGGTCGATACTTCCACCAGGTTCGTGTTTTTTTTTTTTTTTTTTCTCCCATGGCTCAGACAGTGCCATCTTCGACGACGAGGCTTCCGTCGATGGTGTTGTCGTCGAGTCCTTCGTCGACTGAGTTTTCGCCGTCGACGAAGAGTCTTTCGTCGTCGACGGGGTCCTCGTCGACGGTGGAGTGGGCGATGTATTCTTGGTCGTCGACGACTGTGAAGTCGTCGTCGACGTCTTCGTCGACGGTGTTTTCGTAGACTACGTCCTCGTCGTCGAGTCTCTCGTCGACATCTTCGCCGTCGACGGTGGGATCTTTGGCAACGTCTTTGACGATGATGGGCTCGTCAATGACGACGGCGTCGTCGACGGTGTAGTCTTCGTTGTCGACATGGTCTTTGTCGTCGACGACGATTTTATGAGTATAATAGAGGAAACAGGTCTACCTGAAGATGAGGAAGATGTCGTCGTCGTCGCTGAAGGCGACGACGCTGATGTGGTAGACACTGTGGTTGTGACTGAGGTAGTCCTCTGGGCTTGTCTAGATGACGGAGCAGGCTTCTTAAAGGTTTGATCGTCCTTAGCAGACACTGAAGATGTCGCAGATCTCGCCTCTGAAGACTTCCTGTGGGTCTTCTTAGGAGGAGTGTCTGAGGGGCCAGGGGAAGACACTCTAGGCCTCTTTTGAGAGACAGCTGAGGTCCTGGAAACACTGCTCACAGAGGAGTCCAGATTGTCTCTGTCCTTAAGCCTGTCAAGCCAAATGAGAAGGCGACCTTCCCTATCTCTCACGGTCTTTTTAGGAAAAGACCTACAAATCTTGCATTTGTCTGAGACATGGTCCGGGTAAAGGCAATACAAGCACAGGTCGTGCTGATCATCCACATGGATCCTTTTCTTCCCACAGGAAGAGCAGGCCCTGAAAAGGGCTTTCTTCTGTGATTCAGACATGGAAGAAGCAGTGGAAAGAAAACACTTACTGCCAAGACAGTGTAGTGAAGTAATCCTTGAAGAGTTGAGGGTTCAGATATCACTTTCAAAGAAAGTCTGTTGAATTTGAAGGAATCCTGAGGAGAGCTCAGGCTGGAGACTCCCTAGCACAACGTGCGGTAGAAAATCTGAGGGACTGAGGCTCCTCCCAGGAAGGTTCTAGAGGGAGGTCGGAGCTGATTGGCTGACTGTGAGAGTTTGGTCCTTTTTACATAAGGACAAGGAAAGGCTACTAAGGGGAGGCCCTTAGGCCCTTTTTCTCTATGTATGTCTATAGGACATTACTTTTTTATGTACCGGAGGCTCCCGTCTCGACGACGGGGAATGATTCAGGCATGTGAATCTATGAAAGACACCCCTAATACTGGATAACTGGATAATCCAGAAGACCCCCAGAAACTGACCGTAAATATCTGTTTAACTCTGTAAGCCAATTGACGTCTGTTTGGACTTTCTACACACTGCACCTTGTTTTGGTCCATGATATAGAGAGCCAACATCTAAACCACCTATTCGCCGTCCCAAATAAACACTTCACACTCTGTTGGTCTGCACCATACTGTTCAGAGTTATATACCAATGTCTGCCTAAACAATGCCTCGCAGTCTGAAATGCAGCTCACAGACTCAAAGTGACCACTGTCCACTTTAGCCCAATTGCCTGCAGTTCCTTAATGCACCATTGGCAGTTAAAAAATTTCTATGACAGGATGTGCCCTCCCACAATAAATGGATGTAATAAACCTGCCTATAATATACCCATGAGGCTCCTTCGCTGCACCATGGGTTTGCAGCATGAATCCTTTTCTGGATGCGCATGCTATGAATCTATTCCCCCATCTAGTACTCGGGTCTGGAATCATGTTTTGTCCTTTTCTTTGTCTACAATTGGTTCTACTCAAAATTTACATTTTTAAATTGTTTCAGAAAATTATTTCAGATATTCAGAATGTCTCCACTTTTTTAATTCACAGAATCTATAACCAGCCCAGGCACGCAGTAGTCCTATGCTATCTCACTACAAGAGTCACAAGGTTTGGTAGTTTATTGAATAAACATGATTGATTGTTCTTATTTTTACAAGGTTTTTGAAATTTAAATCTACCATTGCATTGGGCCAAATGCTCCCTACGTAGTCGCTTGTATATCTTTTCTTCCTAAATTCAGAAAACTCACATTGCACGTCACTAGCGATTGTCCAGGAAACTGGAATAGGAGATAGAACTCCATTGTATGCATTTCAATGGATCTCTCACCGAAAGGGTGCAAGTCCTGCATTATTTCACACAAAACATTTTAAAAATGTTTATTACATAGTTATTAACTTTCTTCTGTATTCCAACAATGTTGCCAGTTTCGCATAATACTCCTTGGTTTTTATGACCTATTTTAGTGAAGACATTAGAAAATAAAAGTATCAGTTCAGTACAGGGGGACTATTCAGATGATCTACGTATCCCTAGTAAAAGCACAAGATACTCCTTTGTAATGTTAGATGCCTCTTCATTTGTTGCCTGAACAGTTTCCCAGATCTGTTTGAATTTATTGTGAAATTCTGGTAGAAAATAAAGATGGTCTCGGATGTTTTTTAGTTTGAAAATCCATTTTTACACTTGCAGTATTCTCTTAGCTTAAGTTCATTAGCCAACTAAAACCGTAGATTCCATTCACAATTAATTAAATAATCCCAATTTATATAAGTAGTGGCTTGTTTTTGACTCCATTGCTGTATTGCATGTCCCGTTTCCTTCATCAGAATGATTTCATCGGCTTGGAAAGATTTGGCACGGAGATTCTGTTGAGGGTTAATTATTTCAGCTCTGGCTCTGTGGTTCTAGTAGCAAAGGGCTGAGGGCAGACTTCTCATACAGCATTAGGTTAGGCCTTGTTTTAGGAGCAGAATATTCTTTGAACCACAAACTTACTCTTGCTATTGTTTTATTAGCGGAATAATTCAGTGACATCAGTTTGATTACGCCTTGTTTGTCTACTATGGGAATATTTTCCATACCTTAAGGAATGGCGCTTACTGATACTACTCATAAGATCCGTCCAGTTCAGCTTAGTAATTAATGTATGAATAGAATTCTCATATAGTTTGCTAACATGTTTTTGTGGTTCTATTATGAACTTAGTTCTCGTGTCATGGTTATAATCTGTGTTATGGATCTAATTCTCAAACGCCATCAGTGCATTAAAAAGTATTTTCCTGATATTTCCAAATCAAAGATTGATGGCATTTGTAGCTTGCTAATGAGCAAATTATAAATGAATTTCTGGAACAAAATAAGCATGTAATGTCATTTAATCAGCGTATGTCCAATATGCCTCCCAGAAGAGACATTTATTCTAGCTCTTTAGTGTAAAGCCATTTGAAAACAATTTCCTTTTCAATCTTTTTTGCGTAAATATTTTATGGTAATCTCATAAAAATCTGGCATGAACCGGACTCTCCTGCACCTTTGTTGGACACTGGTTATTTAACAACTTGCAATTCAACTTCTTTGCTTGCTTACATTTTTAATAAGCAAAGTGCCAGGACCTTGATCTCACTGTACATTAAACCGAATAGCTCTCATGTGCATAACCCAAGTTTGAGTAGTTAAAAAGATATTAAAACTTTTTGTTGGATGGAGCATTCGAATGATAAGTTAGGTTCAAACTCCACATTTGGTAGGCAGTTACGTCTTTTATTGGACCACGTAAATCACCACAAGCATCCTTTTCGAGACATCACAGGCTTCCGCTTCAAGTGTGCAGGAAACTGGGCTTTTGTTGCAGTTGTCCATCTCTCACCATTCACCTCGAACGCAAGGAGACCATCTGCGGTGTCCCACAAGGATCATCTTTCAGACCAGTCCTCTTAAACATGTACAATTCCCCCATTACCAACACCATCAGATTGGGCTCACCAAAGGAGCAGTGCAACAGGAGAAAGGACTTTGTGCTCCAGGAGGTCAGATTCATCCCCTTACTGAGTCTGGAGACGGCAGGACTTCCAGGAGCTGTCGAGCACCAATACCGGAGCAATTGCACCAACCAAGACTTGTTGGTGGTCCAGACTCAAACAGCACAAAGCAAGACTTGCCATCAAGGGACATCAGGATCCACCATGCCAGTACAGAGAGTGGCCCTCCTGCCCTGTTTCCCCTCTTAACCAGGTCACCAAGACAGTGAGCCTCTGACCAACCACAACTCGACACCTCAAAGCCCCCCTGCACCCGCACCCAGAGTTCGAGGGAGGTAACAGGGTCAACATGGTCCTCAGAACCTCGGAAGCTGAGCCCAACCTTGGGTTTGGCCAGACTGGACCCCCAGTCTCCTCCTGCAGCCTCTTTCTGCAATAACCGAAAACTGCGAAGAGTCTTCAGTGACGCGACCCCGCCAGACAAAGCCCCACTTCATACGAGCCCCCAGCCCGAGTGTTCCTGCATGCCCTAGATCCTCCATACTGGAGCCCCCCTGTGGGTTCTACCAGACTGCCCCCCCGTCCCCGCTTGCAGCCTCTTTTCAACAGGACTGGTTCCCATTAACTTGAACGGGGCACCGATGCTGAATACCACCTTTGCACCTGGGTACCCAGGACCAACCGAGTTGACCGGTTGGTGTTGCCTTGTACTAGCCCCGTACTTACCTTCAGTCCTGTAGAACAGTCCCATAAATTGTTGCTAAGTGACCACATGCAGTATGTTTTTCCCCAGTAGGATAAAATTACTGTTTTAAAGAGCAATTCAAG
Source organism: Lissotriton vulgaris (assembly GCF_964263255.1). Lineage (NCBI taxonomy): Eukaryota > Metazoa > Chordata > Amphibia > Caudata > Salamandridae > Lissotriton > Lissotriton vulgaris. The sequence goes on from NC_141700.1 coordinate 58,975,621, forward strand.
TGCATTTTTTAAGTCTTGAAAAATCACCATCTCCTAAAATACTTACATGATTCAGATGATCTTTGTGTCTAAATTCATATAAAAATTGGTGTTATTTTTATGAATGGATGTCGGATTTTTTTCAGTCTCACTTGCACTGACTGTGTATGCAATAAATGCATAACACTGTCCTCTGATCAGCCTAAATTGTTCGCCCACATTACCACCAAAGAGCATTTGGGATTATTATTTTAACTCCTGTAAACCAGTATGGGTCGCCTGAACTCTGCACTGTGTACCTCATTTTGGAGCACTATATAGAGCCAACGTCCTACAAGGTGGATGTATATCATCTCAAAACCTAATCTAGTGTAATAACTTTTTTGGAATTGGTCTGTTGCTCCTGTAAATATATCACTATATATAATGGTGAGTCCTTTATCAGATGGACAATGCAACAAGTTCAAAAACCCTCTGATTTGGTAGTCGGAGAGGCCTTTCTGTATTTCCTCATTCCTCTACCCCCCTCCAAGTGCTTTGATGTAAAAACTGAGTATTTCTCTTTCAGGCCACGGGATTGATAGCAGGCCAGCTATGGCAATCTTCGAGCTGCTGGACTACATAGTGAATGAGGTTAGTGCGCAAGATTTCTTTGACTGGGTTCCTGTGCTCCATGTCGCTATCACATGGATAGCGGTACGAACACTTGTTCTCGGTGGTTCACAGGCGAAATCATTTGTGATTTGATGTATATAGGACATATGGAAACAGCCATTTCTCAGTATCGCTTCTTTGATTTAGATTAAAAATTGTTTCAGCTTAGTGATCTTTTCTTGGACGCAGAGTGGTCTGTTGAGAAATTGAGTTTAATTTCACAAACCTCCACTAAGTATTCCTTTCAGAGTCTAAGGGGAAAATATCTTCTTCTCTCCACAGCCCCCGCCGAAACTACCTAGTGGTGTGTTCACAAATGACTTCCAGGATTTTGTACATAAATGGTAAGTGTTAAAGTTTCTGAAGTTGTGATAGTGATCACTGTGACACCATAGAAGTGAATTGACAGGCAGTCTCCTGTTTCAGCTAGAGTGGTTTTTGCGTTCGTTGGATCTTTGGGCTGTATCTAAATCTCAGATGATAGGGCTTCACCGAGAATTCCCAATTGATTCATGTGTCTAAAGCTGATGAGACTGAATAAAGTGCTGTAAAATAGGTATTTAGTGGTGAACCACCCATTGTGGCACACATTTTTGTTAGTATGTTTTTTAGCATCCAGATAAAGACAGGCGTTAGCTGTATGTGTTCAGACACTAATAAGATCTATACAGAAAGGGGCCTGGCATTTCGCAGGAAGATACCCCGTCTTTCACTTGACCCGGTGTTTTGTCATACCTCCCTAAGTACATTTATAATCCTCTTCCATAAGGTTAAATCCCAGATCAGTGTCCTTCCTTATTTAATTGTACACCCCAACAGTTTCTGCTTCTTGTGAATTCGTGAATTTAATAAAATGTATTAAATTCTATTTGTTCTTGAATTTTCAGCCTAATTAAGAATCCAGCAGAACGGGCGGATTTGAAGCTACTTATGGTAAGGGATCCAGCAGAATGGTTTGCTATTGGGCCTTTCCTCTTCAGACTGCTTTTGTTCATTCAATTGATGGTGTTGAGGTGAAAGGTTGGGAAGGAAAGTCTAGGAGAATGTGCATACTTTCCAACCTACTAATAAAAAGACAACTTACTCAAAGAATAGATGAAAGCAGCCAAAAGTCAAACTAAAATCATTTGACCTTTTTAAACCCCAAATCAGGGACCTCTCTCAATCTGACCAAAGCCATGAAGGCCGGGTACAGTGCAGATCTGGCATATTGCTTAAGGTAAAAAGTTCAGCAATACCAGACTGTGTTTTGGGTTCTTTTGAAGTGACCTCTTGCCAAGCTAATATAATTCCCAAGTTGCTGTTAGAGACTTGGATAAGATTTAATCAGTTCACTGACCAATGTAATCTCCTCGACCAAGTCAATTTGCGGTACTCTGGACCCCATAACACAAGTTTTGCGAAATTAGACCGCCCTTCTCTTCTCCCTCTTTGTATATGGATCATAAATACATCTTTCAAACGGCCTTGTTGGCATCTCATGTTAAAAGAAAAAAGCTGAGCTAGACATCAACGAACCTACTTACCTACCACCAGACTGCCTTTTGTTTAAAAAAAAGTTCAGAAAAATGTGTGGTCGAAGTACTGAGCTAGTACACCACTGGAAGACTGCTTAACTACTTCCTACTTGGCTTCTGGTCCCGCAGTTGCACTGAAATGACAATGTTAAACATCACTGATGCCACCTATCACATGCTGAACAAGGATTAGCCTTCTTGCTTATCTTCTCTGCAGATATTCATATGGTGGCTCAGGGCATACGGCTTAATATCCTACCTAGAGGCTTTGCTATTGGTGAAATAGTGCTACTGTGGTTCAAATCCTGTCTCAATGAGTGCCTTCTCTAACTAAAACCCTTTTTGGTGGTTCTAGGGCACAAGACTTTTATCCACGTTCAAATTCATCCAGTACTTAGAAGCAATTTGGGACTTCCTAAGCTTTTTGTTTCGGCAAATGGAGCTCAATGCAAATTAAATGTGAGTTTTATTTTTTCCCCCACAAAGGCATCAGGCAGCCTGTTTTGGGTCACAGGCCTGGTTTGCAGCGATGGCCTAGTGGAGTGGAAAGATGAGAGGGCTCTAGCTAATATTGATGGTACTGTGTGACCGGAGCCCAGGGTTGCGAGTTGCCAACCTCACTTAAATTATCATTGTTTTACATTGCTTCCTTGCTTGTATTAAAAACCAGTTAACCCCTTTTTATACTGGTGTTGCTGTTGAGATGGCAAAGTCTGTCGCTATCATTAGCTTAGCAGGTGCAATGGAAAAGTTATGACTGGCTTTACATGGGGAACATTTTTCTCACTGGCATTACGGTTGAGGGCACCCTTGCTGAAAATAGGGGAGTGACATGTGGGAACTCATTTTTAAGGCTCGTGGCGTCACTGAGTCAGCTTTCCAGGAGACAGGACCTGGCCACGCGCATCTCCCAAAAGGCGATCGGAGCGGGCCGCGCGCGCACGCTGTGGCCATCTCCTGGGAAGCTCTAACACACACGCAGCCACACCTTCTCCTGCACGCATGCGCACACACAGACACACACGAGCGCACATGCACGCACACATACAGACCCCCCCCCGGCGTCGTACACATACACACTCTCGCACGCACACACACACACACACACACACACACAAGCGCACCGAGACCCCCACCCCCAGGCCCACTTACTGCCACTCCGGACTTCTTCAGCCTTCTTCAGCTTCACCACCGCTCCTCTGACCTAGCACTCCGTGGGCCCGGGCTTCAAAAGACGGAAGTTCCGCCCCACGATAGGTTTCGAATGCTGAAAGGCTGTTGATATGCAGATGGTGCAGAGGTGAAGGGGCTGACTGTTTCCGGTAAGGCTCTCCCATATCTGGAGTTAAAATTCATCTTAAGTTCACTGGCAATTGTGGAACTTAAAATGAAGTATGGCATGCGGGAACACGTGTGTAGGCTGTGAAAGTACACAAAAAGCAAAGAACTTCACAGCGTACGGTAGGTGTGTTGTGTTAAAGAGAATTATATTTCATTTGAGTTTATGAGCAACCCATTTCAGCTGGAGGTCTTCTCCCCGGATGCACTTTGTGTTATACCGTAAAGTGCAGGTGCGTTAGGTGCAATGTGGAACCGCCGAAATACAATCAAAACAAGGTTTTCATTCATTATGTGGGATCTCCCACTCTTCAATCTCACTGTTACTTTTGGAGTCGAAGCTGCCTCAAACTTTCATCACTCACTTTTGTCAAACTTTTAATGGTTCGATTTCCTTCAGCAAGTTTACCAAGCACCTGCTGCACTTGACTATGCAGAGTAGTGAGTAGTGAGTGCAGAGTAGTGAGTGCACATCATCAGAGCTGTGTGAATAATAACTGCGTCAGCCCCGTGCAAGAGGTGCATCATCCACATTGCTCAGGTCACCCAAATTCCTGCACTCTCTACCACACTGCTTTCAAGAACAGCATACTCTTGCACACACTCTCACTGCTCACCAAGTCAAAGTTGGCTAAAAATTTTATGCAACGCATTGTCATACACAATGCCAATAACTCAAACTTTAATGCTGCGAGCCCTATTGCATTGTAAATGCTTGTTAGGTTTTGAGACGAGGCACATGCGTTGTCGGCAAACATTTTTGCAAAAAGAAACTTAACCTCATGCGTGCTAGCGGAATTCCGCTCGTACGCTGAGATTTTTAAAAGCGCATGTTACGTGACGAGCTGGGCTCGTCATCAGCGTGCGAGGAGGCTATGCCATGACGAGCCCAGCTCGTCATCAGCGTGGAAGGGGTTAAAAAGGGCTTAGAGCCTACCCATTGCTTGGCTTGAGTTCTCACTCTCATCGCTTCATATTGGTCAGTGCTCCCTACTTCCTCCTGGGGCTTCAAGCGTTAGTGCTGTGGAGCATGGACCTAGTACAGTTTCCTGTCTATGGCCAGTGCCCTTTCACTGACCATGAACTCTTGGCAGAAACTTACCTTTTTTTTATTTTCATGCATTTTAAGAGTGCATGTGCCTGCAATATGTCCCACCTACTCCACTGCTGTCTACCATATTGCTTGCTCACTTCATTCTCCTTTCCTCCTACATCCGTACTCTAACCTTTCCTCTCATATTGCTTGCCCTCTGACATCCTCACTGTTGCGGGTTCCTCCCCTCCACCGCTCTTGTGTTGCTAGCCCTTGGCTCTCACTTCGCTGTCCGTTGAGTTGCTGCTACCTTCCCCATGCACTGTTCGAGGCATATGGGCTGCAGACCACACACTGTTGCATTAGATCACCATCTGGTGGTGGGCTCGGATGATTACACTTTGTTGTTGTCTTGGAAGAGTCTTTGTCTGCTGGATGACTCCTCCCTTAGACCGTAGTACGCATGGTCATCGATTCCATCGTCAGTTTTTTTTCCGCCATCGGGCTCTGATGTGTCACCGTTCAGTCCTGTTACCAATCTCCTTTTGAATCCATAAATCAATCTACAACATCAATATAGTCTTCGACACGGATTCCGGTCGCCCCCGTCGAAGAAAGGATCCACTTCTTGATTCCAGCGCTCGTCGGGGCCGTCTGGCCCAATTGCGCCATTGGCTCAAGGAAAGAACACTGTTCAAGAAGTGCACTTAGTGTGGACACCAGTTCCTCCACACCGACCTTCATGAGGTTTGCAACCTGTGCTTGACTCCAGACCACGAGAGTCTAGACTGTGAGGCTTGCGCTTCGTTCCGGTCCAAGAAAACAATCAGGGACCTTCTAGCTCGAAGAGCTATGGAGCAGTCATCGTCCACACCAGACCTAATCATCGACGAGGCGCCGATCGAGGTAGACGTCGAAGAACAGCAAGAAGACGTCGCTTCCGAAGCAGAAGTCAGCTTCCGGAGCAGAGGATCGATCCGAAGATGATTATCTTCTTCCAGCTGGTCAACAGGTCGTGAGTAAGAGCTTCAACCTGTTCACCCCCCCCCTCATCCTCATACCGGGACAGGCTTCGGTTCCACCCCCACCTTCGGGTCCGGGTATACACCGATCGAAACCTTCAACGCCCAGCCTTCAGGCTCGGCAGCAAAGAGTATTAACGCCATACATTGCAGGCGTACACTACTAAAGACTGTGATTCTCATCTCTGAGGCCATGGGCAAGCCGGATAAGTCGCAGCCCAAACTGACATTCGAGCTAAGGAAGAGTGCTAAGCCTGGCCGAACGACAGCGTTGGACTCCGAATTGGAGGCACCGGACAACCCCCCCCATGGCCCTTGAAGTCACTGGCGGCAATTCAGGCGAGTCTGCAGGCATAGAAGGCAAAATGGAAGCTTTGAATGGCAGAATGGACCAATTTTCGGGTAAACTGGACAAGCAGGCGTCGCGGCTGGGAGAGGCTGAACAGCGAATATCGGATGCGGAGGAGGGGCTACAACAGGTGGCAGAGAAGACCACAGATATCACCAAACTATTAGCGGTGATTCAGGCCAAGAATGAGGACATCGAAGCGCGCTCGCGTCGGAATAATATATGCATTTTGGGCCTGCCAGAATCCACAAATGTAGGGCGACTGGAGGAATATGTGGAGGGGATGATCCGAGACATTTGTGGAAAGGACGAACTCTCTCCTTTATTTGCAATAGAACGAGCGCACAGAGCACTTGCAGCGCGTCCTCTGCCTAGAACACCCCCGAGACCCATCATCGCAAGGCTGTTTAACTTTAGAGATCGGGATACAGTGCTCCGTGTGACTAGAGCGAAAGACTCCATTACTTATCAGGGCAATGCCTTATCCTTTTATCCGGACTTCACAGCGACCGTGCAGGCAGCGCAGAAGGAATTCCAGGCTGTAAAGAAGGTACTGCAGAAAGAATAGATCCAGTACACAATGTCCTATCCCGCAAGATTGAGAATAGGCACCATGGAACACGGCAAGATCTTCGCCAACCCCAAGCATGCGATGGAGCACGTGCGCACGCTCGGGCGCGAGAAGCTGCATCCACCCACATCCCACATCCCAGACGTCAGACTTTGAGGACTGAACAGTAAGCGGGGTACAGCGTACCTTCCCGAATTGCTCCGTGTAGTCCCGCAAAGAGTATATGGGGGCTGGATATGAAGGCTACGTTGGCTGCATGGTCGACATTAGCAATCACATCCGTTGTTCAGAATTGTAGTGTGTACATCTTACACTGAGGTTTGAGTTGGGGAACAAATAATAACTGAGGTGGCACCTTTCCTGGTTCTTACTGGGAGGGGATTGAGCCGCTGCGACCCCCAATGGGTGATCCCCGATGGGACTTGAGTTTGTTGTTACTGAATTGTCTCGGAAATAAATGGGGGGAATGGCTTTAGCAGGTTGGGAACACTGAAGTGGGAGGCGGGAGGGACGGGGATGTTGGTTTATTCTATGCCAATGTCCTATTCAGTGCGGTTCATTATGGTATGCGACTGCAATAGCTGGGGACGCCCCCAGAATATTAGATTAGCAGCGACCACTAGAATTTACTTCCTGATGCATGGCTGGGTCTACATATAACTGTGTCACATGGAACGTGAGGAGCTCAACACGCCGAAAAAAATTAGGCAGGTGTTTGCACAACTAGACAGGCAACATGTGCACATTGCGCTTCTGCAGGAAACTCATCTCACCGGTGTGTCGGAGAGCATGGTAGCAACACGTTGGGCGTCATACCGCTTGGCCTCTTCATATTCCAGTTATGCCAGGGGTGTCCTTATACTAGTAAAGAAAGGAGTAGTCTTCACAGCACTACACACACACACACACGGATCATGAAGGTCGCTGGGCGATGGTGATGGGAGACTAGGTCAGGTAATGAGAACGATTGTAAATGTATATGGCCCAGTCACAGATGACACTACGACCTATTTATATATGTTCAGAGTTCTACGAGATTGGCCTGAAACTGAAATTCTGATGGGTGGAGACGTCCACACATCTTGATCCAAACTTAGATAGGTCGAGTCCGTAGACGGCACGAATGGCGAAGGTCGCACAGTGCGTGAGAGATGGCATGCTTGAATTTGGACTGATTGATGCATGGCGCCACAGAAATGCAGGGATCTTGGAGGGGACGCACATTACACCTGCGACGAGAGGCTGGTCCCGCTTAGATTACTGGCACTTGAGTGAGGGGACACACAGCTGGGTTACGGGCGTTGGGAACCTTCCCAGAACGCTGTCCGATCACAATCCAGTGATGTTAACAGTACACATCCCCTGCAACCCGCATAAACCGTTCACATGGCGCTTTCGTGCAGACTCACTTCTAGACCCAGTATACGCAGATCCCATAAAATCCACAATAGTGCAATATTTTGAGAACAACACGGGATCGGTTGACAGTCCGGAAACACTATGGGAGGCCTTCAAAGTTACTATTAGGGGCACGTGCATAGGCATGACTGCTGGGATCCTGAGGGACCTAAGAGGCCAGCTCACCACCATAGAGGCAAAGTTACGGGTGCTTGAAACACAGTATGAAAGTAACCCATCAACATCCTTGCTCGCAGAAATACATGGTCAGGTGGATGAGTACAATACACTTGCAGAAACCGAGGTGAAATACCTATCCCGGAGGCATACAGCTCAACGCTACGGGGAAGGGGGAAGACCTGGTAGAACGCTAGCAGGGCGCTTACACAGTAGAGGCTGTCAGCCCCCAATTGACAACATCACAAGTTCAGATGGACAGTCACACTTCACTCCTAACACCATAGTGGGACAGTTTCGCGACTTTTACTCCACCTTGTATACCTCCACCGGAGGGGATGGATGAACCGACCATGGACGCATACATGGACGCCATCGCCTGTGCGTGGCTGTCTGATGTACACCGCAAATATCTAAGCCTCCCGATAGACGTGGAGGACGTAAAAGACGCCATTAAAACACTCCCAAGCGTGAAGGCTCCGGGTCACGATGGACTGACTGCAGAATTCTACAAAGCGCATGCTGACATTTTAGCCCCTCATATGCTCTGGATGTACGCAGAAGCATATGACACGGGTATCTTTCCCCCCTCGCTACGTAAGGCATTGGTAATTACTCTGTTAAAAAGGGATAAGCCCCCTGACCGCTGCGACTCCTACCGTCTATTATCCCTTATAAATTTAGATGCCAAAATTCTTGTGAAGATACTAGCCACAAAACTACAGCCTCTAATGCCGTTCCTTATATTGCCTGATCAAGCCGGATTCATTCCGGATCGCTCCACCTCCCTCAACCTGCGCACTATGTTCGCTATGCTTCATGTTTTAAATCCTGAGCTACCTGCAGTTGCGGTCCTGTTGGATGCCGCAAAGGCATTCGACTCTATAGAATGGCGTTACATGATGTGCGTACTACGCAGGATGGGCTTTCCTTCGATATTTGAGATGGGTTCAGATACTATACACGGACCCATCTGCAAGAGTCCGAGTAGGTGGAGACACGTCTGAGCACTTCGCAGTGGGCAGAGGCACCCGTCAGGGCTGTCCTCTCTCCCCATTACTTTTTGCTATCGTCCTGGAACCACTGGCTTGCAAAATACGTACGATGCACAGGGCTGCAGCTCTGAACTTTACTAATCGTCCGGTAGGGATCTCAATGTATGCGGATGACGTGGTCCTGTACGTTCGAGAGCCAAATGCATACCTATCCCCCATTCTTCGCGAGTATGTTAAATTCGGCCTGTTCTCCGGTTTGAATATTAACTAGGATAAGTCTGTGATCATCCCCCTTGACGGAAATAACCACCCCTCCTGCAGTTGAATACCCGCTAGTTTGGTCAGCGGATCCTGTCCAGTATCTAGGGGTATGGATACATAGGGACCCGAAGACCGTGCTGACTGAAAACTATGGCACAGCGTATACGGCACTAGTCGAGCAGATAGACAAGTGGAAATGTCTCCCATTGTCTCTAGCGGACCGTATTTCCACAATAAAAATGGTGGTCTTGCCGAAATTCCTATACCTATTCAGTAATGTACCAATTCCACTCACCCTACACTTTTTAAAAATGCTGCAGACACAGTTACTGAGGCTGGTGTGGGGCGCTAAGCAGCCGCGCATTAGCTGGAAAACTCTGACCTTAGCGTATGACAGGGGGGGATTCAATGCACCAGACTTTTATGTCTTCTACCTATGCTGTCAAGCACAATATGCGTATTATTGGTACAAGCCACGCGACTTTGTTCCGCATGTCGTGGTGGAAGAATGCGACGCCCACCCCATTCCACTGCGCGGTATATTGACACACGCTCACCGACACATGCCCCTGACGGAGATTAACACGCTAGATACCACGGTACTGGCGTGGCAGGCAATCGGTCGAAGGACGAACAGACTCCCATTGTATGCCCCTGCCTTGCCCATCGAGGGACATGCAGCATGTCAGTTGGCGGAGATCGGGGGTCCATGCGGGCACTAAGGGACGCAGACATTGCACACATGAGCGACCTACATACTGAGAGCACAAATTGCAGGAGAGGAATTAGCTTACATTCAGAATCCAACACTCCTTTTCCAATTCACGTGCTATAGATTGAGGCGCGCAATGAAAGAACACTACAAGACCTTTCCGGAAGAGCCCGAAGCCTTGCCCGTTTTGCAAATGGTCATAACCATGCCCACTAAGCGCAAACTTGTCACTAAACTATACAAGGCGGTACAAAAAGATACGCCATACAACTCGGCCTCATACATGACCCGCTGGAACTCCGATCTAGATGCTAGCATAACCGAGGGAGAGTGGATGGAAATCTGCTCGATAACTGGACGCTTGTCGTCCAACAGCAACCTTCGCATCATTCACATAAAATTTATACACCAAGTATATCATACTCCTCACAAGCTGTGGAAAATGGGGCTGAGACAGACTGCAAGTTGCAAGAGGTGTGGAACGGGGGAGTCGAGATTTGTACATATGACATGGCAATGCACTCGAGTCTTCCAATATTGGGAGAAAATGATGGCTCTATTGGCGAACATGACTGGGTTGCCCTTAATTAACGCACCTATATGTCTACTGGGGTATGGCCAGACCCTAAAAGGGAATAGTCTGTAGATTTGTACAGTTGGCCTTATTATTGGCAAAGAGGCGCACCCTGTTTACATGGGGCAGTAAACAATATCCAAAAGTGGAGCAATGGCTCAAGGACATGGTGTACTGTAGAGACCAATTGGAAGCATATGCGGAAGAGCTGCCCCGTGCCTCACGTCCTAGGGACATATGGTCGCCACTGCGTGAATACTTGTTGACCCAGGCTGAAGTTGAATCTGATCGATCGCGCTCACTCCGCCCAAACACCAATGCAGAATGATCACCTGTGCGTAGTAAGACCATCTGTATTGGAGAGATCTGATGGGACGGGCAGCCTCCAGCGAGACGCGCTGAGTTGTAAACTAAAGGAACTGATCGCAATACTATTTCTGCAAGAATGTGCGCTTTTGACATATGGCACTGTTTCTTTCTGTTCTGTTAGTTCTTATTTCAGAAGATTTGGTAATGTGATCCAGAGCGCAGCAGTATGATGATGTCGCTAAATATGATGCAAATATTGTATGTGATGCTCTTATGCTCAATAAAACTTTACAAACACAAAAAAATATGGAAAGATTACAATGCACCAGATCTACCACAAGACGAGGTATACCCGTCTAGACCATCTCCACCAGATGACACCATTGGGTTCACACAGCTCATTCATAGAGCAGCTACTTTCCATGGAGTAGACTTGCATACAGATCCAATAGAAGAAGACTTCCTTATGGACACACTATTAACGTCGCATAAGACCACAACCACACTTCCAATACTTAATGGAGTGTTAAGACACGCACCAGAAATATTTAAAGACCCAGTCAGAGCCAGGGTAATTAACCCCAGATTGGATAAGAAATACAAAGTGGCTCCCTATGATCCAGCATATATTAAGGGACAGTTGCCACTAGATTCACTGGTAGTGTCAAATGCGAGAAAACGAGCCAACTCGCAGACAACAGGGGATGCTCCACCCCCTGACAAAGAATCTAAGCTTTTGGAAGCTTCAGGGAAACATCCTTATCACAAGCTGCAAATATATGGAGGATTGCTAACACTCAAGCTCTGTTAGCAAGATATGACAGGGCTCATTATGATTAGTTAGTCTATCATGTAACACCTGCCAGAACAAAATAAGGCCAGGGCTGCTGACTTAATACAAGAGGGCAAAGTAATAACAAATACCTCCATAAGATGCGCACTAGACGCTGCAGACACAGCATCTCGAGCAGTAAATACAGGGGTACCTTTGCGCAGACATGCATGGCTACGAATCTCTGGGTTTAAAACAGAAGTACAAGCCAGTATATTAAACCAGCCATTTGACCAACATCTTTTTCGGTCCAAATATAGGCAGTGCATTGGAAAAAATGAAAAAAGATAGATACGGCAAAATCAATGGGAGCTTTACAAACGCAAGCCCATAGACCTTCCTTTTGTCGCTCCTCATATAGGGGCGCCTCTAAACGTTTCCAAACTGACAACACCTCCTCTACTTATAAAGCGCCAAACCTCGCCTAATAAGGGATTTTATAGAGGAGGGTATAGCGGGAACAATAATAAAGGCAGAGGCAATAACAATCGCAACGCCTCTACTCTCAAACAGTGACTTCCCTTCCATCCCCCCAGACCATTCCACTCCGGTCGGGGGAAGATTACAACAGTTCCTACCTGTCTGGAACTCCATCACCACAGACAGGTGGGTAAGACAAATAATTCAGTCAGGGTATTGCCTGGAGCTCACTTCCACTCCTCCAACAATGCCACCCAGACAATGTCCTATGTCACAGGAACACCTCTCACTACTAAGACAAGAGGTAGAATCACTACTGCAAAAGAACGCAATAGAACTAGTACCAAAAGAACATCAGAACACAGGGGTTTACTCCCTCTATTTTCTCATACCCAAAAAGGACGGGTCTCTCAGACCGATTCTAGATCTAAGACCCCTAAACCTATACATACATTCAGACCATTTTCAAATGGTCATATTACAACAGGTTCTAACGTTTACTAGAGAGAGGCGACTTCCTTGCAACATTAGACCTCAAGGACGCCTACTTCCACATTCATCAATCTCACAGAAAAGACCTAAGATTTGTACTAGGTCAGCACCACCAATTCAAAGTGCTCCCCTTCGGAGTAACAACAGCAACTAGAGTGTTCACAAAGTGTCTAGCAGTAGTAGCAGCACACTTAAGAAGGGACAACATTCATGTCTTCCATATCTCAACGACTGGCTAATAAAATCCAAGTCATACAACTAATGTGTACAGCACATGAGTCAGACAATCTGCCTGCTGCACAAGTTAGGGTTTACAATAAATCAAAAGAAGTCACATCTACAACCGTCCCTATCTCAGCAGTATCTAGGTGCACAATGGATACTTCCAGGGCAATAGCATACCCCAACTTAATAAGAATACAAGCTATACAGATTCTCCTCAAAAGATTTCAGCCACAACACTCACTAAAAGCTTGAGTGTTCACGCAGTTAATAGAAATGATGGCATCTTACATTTTCATAGTACCATACGAAAGACTACAAATGCCCCCCATACAAGAATGCTTGGCAAGTCAGTGGAATCATGCTCAACAAGAGATAACCGATCTGGTGGTGGTAGACGACCGGGCACATCGCTCTCTGCAATGGTGGAACACCAAAAACCTTTCCAAGGGCCGGCCGTTTATAGAACCCGTTCCACAAATGATATTAACCACAGACGCATCTCTCACTGGATGGGGAGCGCATTAAAAAAAAATCACAGTACAGGGTACGTGGACAATGAAACAAAAAGTACTCCACATAAGTTATCTGGAGTTACTAGCAATTTTTCAAGCTCTAAAATCGTTCCAACATTACCTGTCAAACAAAGCTGTACTAGTCCGGATGGACAACATGACAGCAATGTATTACATTCAAAAGCAAGGAGGGACACACTCCCTACAGCTCTCCCGGCTGGCGCAGAGCATTTGGAGATGGGCCATCCCTCAAAACATTTTTCTGTTAGCAGAGCATCTGCCAGGAGTTCACAATCAATTGGCAGATCTGTTAAGTCGTCAAAGACCACAGATACACGAATGGGAACTTCATCCTCCAGTTCTTCAGCCGTTTTTTCAGAGGTGGGGACAACCAGAGATAAATCTGTTTGCCACACACCGCAACTACAAATGCCCAAGCTTCGCCGCCAGATAGCCACACCCATTATCCAAAGGCAATGCGGTATGGATGAACTGGTCGAACAAATTTGCGTACGCTTTCCTCCTCTCCCACTAATTCCATTAGTGGTACGCAAGCTACGACAACATTCTCTCACATTAATTCTCATAGCACCAACATGGGCGAGACAACCATGGTACACCACGCTACTACAGCTCTCCGTAGTACCACATCACAAACTAAAACTCTCCCCACATCTACTAACACAGAACCATGGAGAGATTATGCATCCAGATCCAATGCAACTCAATCTAGCGATCTGGCTCCTGAAGTCTTAGAGTTTGGATATCTAAATTTACCTCCTGATTGCATGAATATCATTAAGGAGGCAAGACGTCCTACCACTAGAGCATGTTATGCAGCAAAATGGAAAAGGTTTGTTGTCTATTGCCCAAATAAAGTCAACCCCTTGGATGTTTCTATACAAAACATCATATGTTACCTATTACATTTGCAAAGATCTAATTTAGCGTATTCCTCAATCAGATTACATCTTGCTGCTATAGCAGCATATCTCCAAAACAGACAACATTTGTCATTGTTTAGAGTACCTGCAATCAAAGCGTTTATGGAAGGGCTTAAACGAATAATTCCTCCCAGAATACCACCCTCTCCAGTATGGAATTTAAATATTGTTCTCACAAGACTTATGGGTCCACCTTTTCAACCATTGCATAAGTGTGAGTTACAGTTTCTTACATGGAAAGTTGCCTTTTTAGTAGCAGTTACCTCACTAAGAAGAGTGAGTGAGATCCAGGCATTAACAATTCAAGAACCATTTATACAACTTCATCATAATAAAGTGGTTCCCAAAACAAATCCAAAGTTTCTGCCAAAGGTAATTTCACCGTTCCATCTCAATCAATCGAGTTGTCAGTATTTTTTCCACAACCACAAACGGTTGCAGAAAGAGCTCTACACACACTAGATGTAAAAAGAGCACTTCTATACTACATTGATAGGACAAAACCTTTTCGTAAAACTAAACAACTGTTTGTGTCCTTTTCACCTCCACATAAAGGCAATCCTATTTCTAAATCGGGCATCGCTAGATGGATTAAGTGTATTCAGATTTGCTACCAAAAAGCAAAACGCGCTCTCCATTCCTCCTAGGGCTCATTCTACCCGTAAGTTAGGAGCATCTATGGCATTCTTAGGGAATATTCCATTAGATGATATTTGAAAAGCAGCTACATGGTCTACTACACACACATTTACAAAACACTATTGTGTAGATGTGCAGGCAAAACAACAAGCAAGTGTGGGCCAGACTGTACTAAAAACATTATTTCAAACTACTGCAACAGATGTGGGTGGCCGCCGCTAAGGGAGAAACTGCTGTGCAAGCTATGCAAAAGCGTGGGGTTTGCAGCCCATATGCCTCGAACGGAAAATGCTACTTACCAGTATGCATCTGTTCTTGGCATGTAGGGCTGCAGAACCACACACGCCCACCCGCCTCCTCGGCTACCTATATCTGTTCCAGTATTATCTTATTTAGATACACAACAGATGGTCATTTTTATCTGTAATTATACAACTCTATCATTTGCCCAATGGCGAAAACAATCTGACAATGGAGTCAATGACCATGCGCACTACGGTCTAAGGGACGAGTCATCCAGCAGACAAAGACTCTTCCAAGACAACAACAATGTGTAATCATCCGGGCCCACCACCAGATGGTGATCTAATGCAACAGTGTGTGATTCTGCAGCCCTACATGCCAAGAACAGATGCATACTGGTAAGTAGCATTTTCCTTCTCTCATGTTGCTTGCCTCTCTCCTCCTGCTGTTGTGCTTCCGCCTCCGCACTGTTCCTCCTGCCCCCTCAAACCTTGCCATTCGCCACAAAAAAAGTTAACACTTGCAAACGCAAGAGCTATTTGGCTTTGTCAATTGTTTTAATATATTGCAGCGCATCATAGTGCTTTTTAGGTCTCGTGTGGGTGTGGCAGCGAAGCTGCCCCGCCTCTGCTAGAGATTTTGTTAGAAAAAGGGGACTCTAAGCCCCGCCCCTCCTTTCCATTGGGTAGCCTCAGCGTTTATGGTAAACGCTGGCTTCCTAATGGAAAGGAGGGTTTTTGGGTGCCACGCTGTCCTATTTCGGACAGCCCTCCGGACACCCTGGCCTGCTTTATGGCTGCCGTAAAGACTTCTTATCTGCTTGTTTAGTTAACAAGCAGATAAGAAAAATCTTCTCCACAGGTGTGAAGCAGGCACCAAGCACTGAGGCGCACGGGGTCACGAGGAGGACAGGGGGATCCCAGCAGACTGTGTTTTGCACGGGCAGCCTCTCCTCGCTTGCTTCATTTTAGCATCTCTGTTTTCACCTTCTTAGAACCCAGCCTGTTGTAATGGTCACCTGCACTGTAGTGCATTCATCTTTCTGCTTTGTTTGCTGGGCTCAGTAAAACCATTGCTTCTCTAGTGATGCGCTTCTTGCTTAAACTCGTCAGTATCTCTATGCGTTTATTTCAGAGGAAGGAATAGCGCTAACTCCACCTTGCAATTGTAGTAAGCCTTTCATCAACTCAGTCAATGGCCGTTATTTCTTTTATTTCAAGTGTTTACTTATTAATCAAGGTCTGTACATACCTGCACTCAACATGTTATTGCTGCGAGATATGGACTGCTGTTGGAATGCTAGGCTAAACTCAATCCTAGGCTAAACTCAATCCTCTGACCTCACCCGGATTTCCATAGCGCTTCAAGGTAGTAAGTAATACACCTAAACAATTGCCCAATTTATTATCAATTTATCGCACTTTAGGTGGTCCGAATGCTCCGCTGGAATTTGAGCTCATTTCTTGCCCCTTCCTTACCAGACTGTAAATGTGAAAGCTCACGGACATCTGGGGCTGGTGACGAGTCCTTGCTCCCACCTAGCGTCTGGTTCCTAAAGGAAGCTAGGCTGGTACACACGCAATGTGCAGAGCACTCCCCCCATCAGCCCTCTGCCCCTTCATGGTGGCTGATGGTGGGGACCCCCAGTCTGAAGCCTGCAGGGTCCTTCGTTCTGTGTGAAATCTGGGCGAGAGGGCGTGGCGGCTCGGACCTCCCAGGTCTTCGGTCTCGTTCTCCCTGTGATGCTCACCGGCTGTCCCAGATCAATCCCTTCCTGGATACTGGTGGCAGCCGTGGGCCCGCCAGATCTCTGGACCCCTCGAGTGATTGTGCACCATGGGCAGAATCAGGCAGCACCCCCGTTGTATGTATAAACCATTTTATAGCGCGCTCTATTACTTGAGAGTATCCTGGCACAAGTCATTGGGGTCCATGACCTAATCCTGGGACCCTGGGGACCCCCTTCCCCTCCAAAGTCCAAAGCTGTGCGCATCCATTATTTAGGTGGGTAGGCAGAGCGGCTCCGCCATAAGAATCAATGTGCTGGCAAAAGAGCCCTCTGGATGCAAGGAATGTTTCGGAGCATTGCTTGCTCCTGACCTTAAGAAAGGGCCTTTGTGTAACTGGCTCTGACCTCAGCTCCTAACTATGCATTTGGTCAAGCTCTGCCACCCCCTCCGGAGCACGCTGCACATCCCTCATTTCAACCTTTCTTTCCCAGCCTATTAACAGAACACACCTTCCCTCGAGTGGGTGGAGGGTGTTCTGTAAGGGTGCTTTTAGTGCCAGATTGTGCCTGGAAATCTGTTGGTGCAACTTGAACAAGCCTGTGTAGCTTGAACCCCGACCCTGCTTTTTAGGTTTCGCTGGGGGGCGGAGCCGTTAGGCTCCTCCTCCAGAGAAATCTGTAGTTTCTAGTATGGGTGACTTGAACACGCCTCTCTGCTTCATTGGCTAGCTCCATAAATGGAGGCTAGCCATTGGAACAGAGAGGCGTCCGTCAATGCTGGACCAGACACGGGGGCGTTCCCGAGAATCTTTGGCTTTTGGCTACGTCATGATACGTCAGCCAAAAGCCGGGAACGCCCCCGAGAAGAGCTGGCCCGATCGCTGTGCTCATCGGCACAGATTCAGGGGTGAGGGGAGACCCGTGGTGTTTCCCTGTGCCTTATAATCCCCCGTGTCGATCTGCTGGCGAGGAAGCAGGCTGACCGCGATCTGCGGCCCGAAAATCTCTGGCCGCTAAATCACCGTCGCGGCCCGGGGCCAGAAACACCCTCTGCAAGCTGTGTTCGTGACCGGGAGCTGCGGTAGCTGAGATCGAAGCCGCCGCGCTCCCATTGGCCACAGGAGTCGAGCCCCCTCACTGACGCCGCGACGGGATTGGCCCGTGCGCCGTCGCGTCACTACTGAAGCTGTGCAGGGATTGGCCGCTCAAGGTTCGTCATCGTGGGTTGCCCCGGGAGCCGCACTGCCGTTGGCTGACTCCCGGGTGGTTGTGAGGGCTCGCCTGCAAAGCAGCGACCTGATTGGGCCATCGGCGGAGGAGCTGCACCTGAAGCACGACGAAGAGCCTCCCGGAGGAGACCCATCCCCGCCGAGGAGACCGTGAGTGCCCCTGTGCCCCCGGCCTGCCGTCCCAAATGCCGAGTGCCTGCATAACTCCCCCGCCGCTCGTAGGATTGTCGAGAGCGGGCGGGAGAGCAACCGGGACCGGCCGGGGCAAGGAGCGAGTGTGCTCTGTTAGGCGCGGGGCGCCTAAAGTCCTCTTCATTTTGCTCACTATAAAGGATAAATCTGCAATTAGGCATTTTCATATATTCATAATTCTAACAATTGCAAAATAGGGGAGATCACAAGTTCCCCTTTGCTGGTGTCTACTAAATGAGCTAAATGTGGATACTGACGCTCTGGAAAAGCAGACAGGTGGCCCATGTGATAGTCTAGAATGGGACATTTAAGAAGGTTTGGGGCGCATTCCTCATTCACATGAAGTGTTCTGAGTCGGCAGGATTTTTCCTTCAGCTCTTGTCATGGATTTTATTAAGGACGTCATGCTTTTAAAAGGCTTCTTCATGAATTTGAGGAAGGGCGGAGGATGTTTCCTGTTCTGCAGCCGACCAGAGAGTCCACCATTTTTAAAGGATTGTGGAAACATCAAGTTTGGCGGGTTGGGACTTGGAGAACTGCTCCTGTCGTGTTCTGTTGCCCCAAGGAAAGACAGGACGCGATGGTAAGTGACAAGCCTTCTTTTATTGCATTGGCGCTCAGCTCACATGTCTCCTGACCTCTTGCCTCGAGGTCCAGCCCTGTAGTGTCTCCTGTCCCTTCCTGTGCCCTCCCCCCATCGGAAGCGGTGTCCGATGTCCTCTGGCCTCTGCCCTTTGCCCCAGGGTCCTAGTTTCCCTGGCCCAGTCATGACATCTCCTTTACAATGGTCTGTGACTGCTCGGATCACCTTGATTCTGTTCTTAATTAACACGGGAGAACACAATACTAGAAATTACTGGAGAAGAAAAAGACGTGTGTACCACAAGGCTGGAGAGTTTGTGAGGAGAACCATCATTAGGCATCAAGTTCCTTCAGGACGTAGTGGCAAATATATGTAATATATTGTTATGACTCCGTGAAGCTTCGGGAGCCCCGGACGCCGCCTCGCCCTTTATGAAAGAGCCGCTGTGCACCCGCCTTCATAAAAAATGGGGTATACATAGCTGGCGAATGCTTTTCCCTCGCAGCTGAGGTAAGGGGAAAAATGCTTTTAGATATATGTAGGTTGTGTGCGTGCTGGCAGTTTTAAGTGTGTTTATGTAAGAGTGTAAATGAGTAGGCAGAGTGTGTGTTTGTATATGTATAAATATGTATGTGTAAGTGAAGGTCAAGTGGAATGTAATTGCACTTCCGCTACCCCAGGCTCGCATCGGATAGGCTGAGCCTGCCTCCGTGTCTGCAGCATCCTGGCCGGCCGCCTTCTTCTCCGCTCCCGAGGCTGGCCCCTTCAGCCCCCGGACTACACAAGGACCCTCACCCCTCTCTTCATGCCACCTCCTGCGGCCCCCGCCTCCATTCTCCCCAGCCGCGCTTTGTCCTGCGCCCCGCTTCAGCCACCGGACTGCACGAGGACCCCCACCCCTCTCTTAACGCCACCTCCTGTGGCCCCCGCCTCCGTCCTCCCCAGCCACGCTGTGTCCTGCGGGCACCAAGGCCGGGGGTCTCAGCAGCACCTCTGCTGCGCTTCTTTCACTCAAAGCACCTGGACCCTCCTCTTCCTCGGCAGGCCCCGGCTGCACAACCTTGTGCCTCACGCGAGCTCAGGCTAGCGCCTTGACCTCCTCCTCTACCTGACCAGGCGCTGTGTGCGAGTCAGGGGAGGCGCGCTGGACCGTCCTTCCCGAAGGGCTGCGGATCTCCCAGAAGTGTGGCCCAGTCCATGCATGAGGGGTGTCATCTTACTGTACAGAGGACCCCCCGTCTGAGTTATGTGCGTCTCCGTGCACAGAAGACCCTGGTCACCCCTCCTCTCCTCCTGTTGTGATGACTGTGGATTCCCCTGACCTGTGGTCATTACATCGTCTGCTCCCTGGTTTGTGGTTTCAGCGGACCTCCGAGGACTCTGTGCTCCGTGACATTTAACTCATGCTTTGAGAACGGGGTTTTCCTGGCTCCGAAGACTGTGGGTTCCTCTCTACAGAGGACAGCAGGCCCCCCTTCTATCGGGACTATGGATTTTCCTGCACTGAGGTCCGTGGACATGCTGCTCTGAGGGAGGTGGACCAGTTGTTGTGTTGTCATCGGACCACCTGCGGTGAGGACTGTGGACTCTCAGCTATAGGGTCTGCGAATCCCCTACTTTAAGGTCTGTAGGGTCCCGTTTTAAGGACAGTGCATCGGCACGCTTTGAGGACTGTGGGCCCGTCCCCTCCCGTCTGTGGACTCCTGCTTTCATAGGGTAACCAGCCCGTGCTATGAGGACAGTGGATCACTCTACCCTATGGACTCTGGTGTGCCCCACGCGGTGGGTGGTGCACCCTTGCTCTGAGGTCTGTGGCTGTCTCCTATGAGGGTTGTGGACTCCTGGCTCGGGGGGCTGAAGACTCGCTCCGTCTGCCCTGGCTTTGGGGTCTGTACATCGCGGTGCTTCAAGATTGTTTTGCTTCCTGTGGGGGAGGTGGAGGGGGGGATGCTGTTTAATATATTGACAGTCTCACTTTAGGTCTCTCCATACCCTGCAGCGGGAGTCCACATTAGCTGCCATGCACCAGCTCTCCATCTCTCCTTGAAGGCAGCAAGCTGTGCTCCTGGCTATGAACCCAGCATCCCTCCTTATGTGGACAGCGAGCTATGTTCCAAACTCCTCTTTGGCCCTGCGTTGTCCTCTGCCTCTCCTCTCTGCCTCAGCGTTGTCACCTGCCTCTCCTCTCTGCCCTTGCGTTGTCACCTGCCTCTCCTCTCTGCCCCTGCGTTGTGTCCTGCCTCTCCTCTCTGCCCCTGCGTAGTCACCTGCCTCTCCTCTCTGCCCCAGTGTTGTCACCTGCCTCTCCTCTCTGCCCTTGCATTGTCGCCTGCCTCTCCTCTCTGCCCCTGCGTTGTGTCCTGCCTCTCCTCTCTGTCCCTGCGTTGTGTCCTGCCTCTCCGCCCCTGCGTTGTTTCCTGCCTCTCCTCTCCGCCCCTGCCTCTCCTCTCCTGCGTTGTATCCTGCCTCTCCTCTCCTCTCTGCAGTGTGTCCTGCCTCTCCTCTCTGCCCCTGCGTTTTCCTGCCTCTCCTCTCTTCTCTGCAATTGCGTTGTGTCCTGCCTCTCCTCTCCTCTCTTCCCGTGCGTTGTGTCCTGCCTCTCCTCTCTGCGTTGTGTCCTGCCTCTCCTCTCTGCCCCTGCGTTGTGTCCTGCCGCTCCTCTCTGCCCCTGCCTTGTCACCTGCCGCTCCTCTCTGCCCCATGTCCTGCCGCTCCTCTCTGCCCCTGCGTTGTGTCCTGCCGCTCCTCTCTGCCCCTGCGTTGTCACCTGCCTCTCCTCTTTGCCCCTGCGTTGTGTCCTGCCTCTCCTCTCTGCCCCTGCGTTGTCCTGCCTCTCCTCTCTGCCCCTGCGTTGTAGAAGACCTGGCACATGTTACTTGAGGCATACTGGAGTGGTGGTGTTAAAGACAGGGGCACTGCTTTCAGAGTCTTTGGCTCCTAAGGGGGACCCCAATCACCTACCAGCTCTTTCACAGGAGCACAACATTTCCATGCTCCCCCCATCTGACCAAAGCTTCCATTCCAGACGACAGACCCCGGTATCTCACAGAGGATCACACAACACCACATACATAAGACCACACACACACCACACAAACACCCCACACACACTCACCAGGCACACAACCACACACACACACACCCAGCCGTCAGTGCACACTTTCAACAGGCACACACAACACCAGTCGTCACTGCACGCTTTCGCCAGGAACACCAACACCAACACACACCCACACACACACCACCAGCTGTCAGTGCACGCTTTCACTAAGCACATACAATACCAGCCGTCATTGCACGCTTTCACCAGGCACACACACCACCAGACGTTTGTGCACGCTTTCACCAGGCACACACACCACCAGTTGTCAGTGCACGCTTCCACCAGGCACACACACCTCCAGCCGGCAGTGCACGCTTCCACCAGGCGCACACACCACCAGCCATCAGTGCACAATTTCTACAGGCACACACACCACCAGCGATCAGTACACACATCAATTGTTAATGCATCCACAATTAACTATTGGAGCATCGCAGTATGGCACACTTTACTTTTAAACATTTTCATCTAAAGCGCAGCATGCCACCATTGCTACAATTCCAATCATACCCACATAATTCTACTACACACCACATGCATACACTCCATAACACATGGCGAAAAGACATTGCCATTTACAATGCCACTCTTCTGTTATCTCTCTCTTCTGCCTTCTTAGTCTCGACTGCCCTCCCTTTTCCACCTCTTTCTTTCACCTTCCTGTCCTCCATCTCCCTCTCTCTCCTCCTCTAGCCCTCCTTCTCCTTTCCGCCCTCCCTCTCTTACCTGCCGCCCTCTCCTTTCTGCCTTTCTCACACTTTCCTACCTTCCCTCATGCCCTCACACTCCTTTATGCCCTCCCTCTCTCCTGCGTCTATTCCTTCCCTCCTGCCCTCCCTCTCTATCCTGCACTCGCTTCCTTTTGAGCTTTCTTACTCCTGGCCTCTTTCATCCCTTCCCTCTCTCTGCAAATAATTGCATTATAAATGCACTCCAGATTTCTGTGTAAAGTAAAACACATCAACGTTTTACACATAATTCAATGAAGATACAAAACACCATTTATCAAAAGCTCAAACTTTAACAAAGGGAGTGCAGAGTAGGGAGTGCATAGAGCAGGGGGAGTGCAGAGTGCATAGAGTGCAGAGTGCGTGCAGAGTGCGTGCAGAGTGCATAGAGGGTGCAAAGTGCATAGGCAGTGCAGAGTACATAGGGAATGCAGAGTCCAGAGAGAGTGCATAAAGAGTGCATACAAAGTGCATAGGGAATGTATACAAAGTGCAGAGTGCATAGGGAATGCAGAGTGCATAGGGAGTGAATAAGGAGTGCAGAGTGCATAAGGAGTGCAGAGAGAGAGTGCATAAAAAGTGCAGAATGTATAGAGAGTGCAGAGTGCATAAGGAGTGCAAAGTGCATAGAGAGTGCATAGGTAATGCAGAGTGCATAGGGAGTGCATAGACAGTGCAAAGTGCAGAGAGAGTACATAGGGAGTGCAGAGTGTATAGAGAGTGCAAAGTGCATAGGAAGTGCAGAGTGCATAAGGAATGCAGAGAGTGCATAGGGAGTGCAGAGTGCATAAGAAGTGCAGAGTGCACAGTGCATAGACAGTGCACAGTGCATAGGTAATGCAGAATGCATACAGAGTGCGTAGGGAGTGCAGAGTGCGTAGGGAGTGCAGAGTGCGTAGGGAGTGCAGAGTGCGTAGGGAGTGCAGAGTGCGTAGGGAGTGCAGAGTGCGTAGGGAGTGCAGAGTGCGTAGGGAGTGCAGAGTGCGTAGGGAGTGCAGAGTGCGTAGGGAGTGCAGAGTGCGTAGGGAGTGCAGAGTGCGTAGGGAGTGCAGAGTGCATAGGGAGTGCAGAGTGCATAGACAGTGCAGAGTGCATAGGGAGTGCACTCTGCACTCTTTAGGCACTCTGCACTCTCTATGCACTCTGCACTCTCTATGCACTCTGCACTCTCTATGCAAAGTGCTGCATAGGGAGTGCATGATAAGTGCAGAGTGCATAGGGAGTGCAGAGTGCATAGGAAGTGTGGAGTGCATACAAAGTGCACAGTGCATACAGAGTGCTGCATAAAAAGTGCAGAGTGCATAGGAAGTGGAGCGTGCAGGGTGCATATAGAGTACAGAGTGCATACAGAGTGCTGCATAGGGAGTGCAGAGTGCACAGGGAGTGCATATGAAATGCAGAGTGCATAAGAAATGCAGAGTGCATAAAGAGTACTAGGGAGTGCTAGAGAGTGCCAAGTGACTGCAAAAAAAAAGGTAATGGCAATGTAAATGACAATGCCATTTACTTATCTGTTTTCGAAACAAAAACATAAATACAAATTTTGGCATATACAATGCCAATAACTCTAACTTTTCCAAAGGCGAAACCATTGCATTGTAAATGCTTGTTCCGTAGGCTGCCTGTTTTCACAGGATAGAATTTCACGTCGTAGTGGGTTTTATTTTTTTAGGTCCTAATGGTATGTAAAGATGGCGTGTGATTACTTTCAGTGGTAAAACTTGCTGGTACTGAGCGACTTCCTGCCTGGTGGTGCTTGTCTTACGCTTCACACAGACCCACCTCTGACACCGGACACAAGTCACACCAGACGCTGCACACAGTCCCGCCAGGATGCTGTGCACAAATCACACTTTGGCACTGCAGACAAGTCACACCGGACGCTGCACACAAATCCTGCTCGGACACTGCACACACCCACGAGACACTGAAAGCTCAGGCACCCATGCGTCTGCCAACCACAAACCTACTCCTGCTCCCTCATCTGCGTGCCAGGAACTCGGACCTGCCTAATCCGTGCATTATTCCGTCGGGTGGGGTGCCAAGGCACCGCCCCCACTGCATTTTAACCTCTGTACCAAATATAACTTCTGCCAACATTAGAGCGGAATTAGGGGGTCCAGATACCAACATCATATCAACTGAGTACCCCCTTACAAAGCGGTGACATATGGCGCTACTGAAGTCAGCAGTAATTACCACTGGAGTGTGGTTAAAACCTGCCACACCTTACAGGTGTAAAGTTTCCCTTTCTTCAAACCCCACTGAGCACTGCACACACAAGAACCCGAGCACTGCACACTGGCCTGAGCGGATATTGTGCAAAGAACCACTCTGGCACTGCACGCAAACCAACCCGTGCACTGCACACTGACCTGTGCAGATATGGTGCAAAGAACCACTCTGGCACTGCACGCAAACCAACCCGTGCACTGCACACTGACCTGTGCAGATATGGTGCAAAGAACCACTCTGGCACTGCACGCAAACCAACCCGTGCACTGCACACTGACCTGTGCGGATATGTGCAAAGAACCACTCTGGCACTGTCCACAAACCAATCTGTGCACTGCACACGGTATATCAGCACACTGCACACAGACCTTCCGGGACCCAGCACACAGGTCACACGTGGACACTGCATACAGAGCCAAGCAGACACTGCACACAGAATATCAGGACACTGCACACAGATCTACTGGGGCCCAGCACACCGCTCACACTGCAGACTGCAACAAGCATTTGCAATGCAATAGGTCTCGCATTTGCGAGAGTTTAAGCTATTGGCATTGTAAATGACAATGCCTTTTATTTATGTTTTAAAAACCAACACGTAAATAAAAGGCATTGTCATTTACCATGCCAACAGCTCAAACTCTCGCAAATGCGAGAGCTATTGCATTGCAAAGCTTGTTTCTTCAAACAATGTTGCACAGCAGCTCACGCTGCTATGCAACAAGTGTTAAAAAAAATCAAACATATCTAATAGATCTCACCTAGGCAAAACTGGCTGGCTTTGCCAGTGCTTATTTTCTTAAGGGACAGAGTAGGCTCCAAAGGGCTGTAATTTTTAAAAGGGCTGCTGGTACTGGTGAGCTATGAAACTGTACCCTTGAAATGATTTCATAAGCCCCACCCCTGTGCTCATCTCTGCCTATGCTGCTCCAACCAGTCCATGCCGTGAAGATTTGGAGTGCTCGACTTCAAACATTTAGCTCTGACCCCAAGAAGCAAAATGTTTTGTAGAGCTCTAATTTAGAACAAGCTCTCCAAGCATTTGTGATTCTAGAGAAGGA
The DNA here is from genome assembly GCF_964263255.1 of Lissotriton vulgaris. NCBI lineage: Eukaryota > Metazoa > Chordata > Amphibia > Caudata > Salamandridae > Lissotriton > Lissotriton vulgaris. The sequence goes on from NC_141700.1 coordinate 59,001,677, forward strand.
ATATTGATTTTCCATACTGTCAATTTCTTGCAAACTGTATTATGGACAGCCCTGAAAATGTCTCTATTTGCTCTTGAAGGTGACATGATCACGGTACATTCGTCCTTATCATCAAAGTGGGTTGCCGAGAGGACAATGTAAGAGCCATTCCACTGATTCAGAATTTGATATTCCCAAGTGCTAAGACTTTTCAGCTGAGACCAGTTCAATGTCGTCCGCATCCACAGTACGTAAAAGCTGATCAGTGCCTGCACTCTTCTCCACATCAAACACAATTGAGTGGTGGTGAAAGCTCATTTTGTAACACAGTCCCTGTGACATCAATACAGCAGAGGTTTATGGCATCTGAGATGAATTCACCCGAGTGTTTCTTGTTGTTTAAGTACTGCTTCATGAAGCAACTTTGTCCCACTCTGGTATGCATTTTCTTAAGGTCTAAAGTAGCTTTTACCTCCAGGCTGGTGTTGGTATAGGGCGGAGTTATGACCAAGATGCAAACAACATGTTTAATAGGGTTTCAAGACTGCAGATCTTGCGCAATGTTTTTTATATTTAGGTAAAACAGTGTGTTGTGTTTCATGAACCCTATGTAATTGTAGCTTTTAAAATGTTGCAGATGATGGAATGCCTGGCCCTATCAAACTGTGAAACACCACTGTTTCCCTAAAGTCCTTTAGGGTTACCTTTCTGTGGTCACGGTTTTGGGTACTGTTACTTGTGAAAAGCAGCGCAGCAGTCCCCATGGTGATCTACAGTTGAGCAATATCCTCGTCGGTGGTCAGAACTGCTGAGGAAAGCTAATATTTCAGCATGTTTCCCTGGACTGCCCTCTATTGCAGCGGCTCCTGGCGGCCAGCTATTGCAGTTCATCAGAAACTGAGACTGCACATTGTTTCTGTGCCAACTCCAATAGAGAATGCTGTGCTAGAATACCATTCAAACAAAGTACTATATGGTGTCTTTTGTATTCTTCAAGCAGTTTTAAGTGTGTTTTTCCCTCGGACATATTGGCAGATACCTCCCATGTACCTGTAATTGAAAACAAGCATTTGCAATGCAATAGGTCTCGCAGCATTAATGTTTGAGTTACTGGCATTGTAAATGACCATGCTTTGCATACATTTTTTGTCTTTAATTTGCAATTGGTATATTAACATTGTTTGCACAAAGGCATTCACACGATACCCTCCCGATTGACGAAACCAGTTTGAGGGTACCCATATTCAAATGTACTTTTTAGGACTAACACTCTAACAATGGTTTACAATGTGACCAAAAATCGAATGTGGGTAAACCATTCAATCAACTGATACCCCCAATTTGTAAATACGTGTAATGTGCTCTGTTTGGTACTGTTCCATCTACATGTGCCTCATCATCAATGATTTTTAACCTGGTTTTAACTGAACCACACAATATAGTTCTTATGCATAGCACCTCTATCTTCCTGTGGAGGCTTACACTTCACAAGAGTATTATATGGAAACAGACTAATACAGGAAAGGGTCTGCAGAACACAGGGGGACACACAGAGAGGCTGCTACCTGTAAAGTACAGAACCACACTGTACAGAAAAAATACGGGGCGTTGTACTATGTGGGAATGCGCACACTTCCAAAATTACACCAGCAATAATATCACATGGAACACTTCCTGCCTCTCTGCCCCTGTACCTGCGTCTCCTCGTGCAGTACATGTATCGCCTGTACATAACACGTGTCACTGGGTCTCAAAATGACCTTTCACAGCTTAATCTTAGTCCCACAATGGTCCAGGCACCGTGTGCCGCGTGTGGACCCCTTTCGCTAACGCTGGTACGCTTCGCAGCGCTTCAGTTCGTCTCGTACGGTAAATCTAGAGTGGCCCTGCTAAACCTCACGCGTCTCGCGTATGAAGCGTACGGCGCTGAGGAAGGGGGGCGAGGCGTACTGGGCGCTGGAGCTGTCTGGTTCGTACCAAGGCCGGGAGACCGGATGGGGACATCTCCCAGGTAGGGCCACACAGTGTACGATCGTTCAGGGGGCTCGAGGGGGTGCGCGCCTCACAGACTTCGGGTCCGCAGCGCACGTCGCACACAATAACAGTACCTTCTGGTGGGGGATGCGAAGTGCACAGCAGCGGGGGTCAGTCCTCTTCATGTCGCGATGCTTCTTGGGGGCAATGATAGCTACTGCTCAGCATGGGTAGGGGGGGGTTGGTGCGCGTGTGTGCGCGCTTGTGTGTGTGTGTGCGACGGCGGGGGGGTTGTCTCTGTATGTGTGCGTGCGTGTATGTGCGCTCGTGTGTGTCTGGGAGTGCGCATGCGTGCAGGGGGAGGTGTGGCTGTGTGTTACGGCTTTCCAGGAGACAGGAGCTGGCCACATCGAGTGCGTTCTCGTGCGCGTGGCACGCACAAATCGCCTTCTGGCAGAGGAAATGCGTGCGGCCAGGTGCTGTCTCCTGGAAAGCTGTGTCGCTCACTATAGGTCTCTGGCGAGACCGCGCTTACGCGCGGTTAACTCCACGAGACCTAAAAAGCTATTCCACTGCGAACTGCGCCACGCCGATTCAGCCTCCAGCACAACCACGTTGTTCAAATCTGCTGCTGCCCTGCCTTACTTGCACTCTTAGCTAGGCTTAATAAGCCACAGAAGGCCGAGAGCCACTCTGTGGCCAAGGTTGATAATTGGAGACATTGTGTTGGGCAGAGAGGAGCTGCTGCAGTGTTCATTGAGCAACATGTAAGCTGCCATCTGCATAAACCTACAGCCTTCTGTGTGAACTTCCTGAATGCCTTCTGCTCATAATCGGAGTATCCTTGCGGTGCAACACCCGCCCCGCCCCTCCTCTGCGCTGCTGGGGGAGGTCGGGCTGGTAGGGTGGACTGTGAGGGAACAGTCCCTGTGGCCTGTAAACTGTCTTAAATCTATTACTTCCCACAGCGTTGGCAACACTGCACTGTGAGGTCTGGAACAACCGCACCACAAATGTGCAGTTCAAAGCCATCTGCAGTGTCTCAATAGCTGTTGGTGCCAGTCTCCATCTTTGATGCCACCCTCCGTGAAACGCTTAACAGCATGCATTGGGTATGCCCTGGCTCACTACATCAGATCAGAAGGTATAAGGGGAGACCCTGCATCTGCTGAATGTGTCAATCTGAGAGTAAAACACTTTTAATCCTGGTCTAATGGCTAGGGCAGTCGACCTCCAATCTGGGGAAACTGGTTTGAGTCTTGGCAATGACTGTCAACATCCTGTGATTCTGGGCAAATTACTTAATCTCCATGTGCCAAACAAAAATGAATGTCCTTGTGTAATGCAACTGGTGCTAATGTAAAACTCTGATACCCAATACCTTGGGGTCAAGTTTGCGCTATACAAAACTCCGGGGGGGAGGGGGCGTCTTGAGTTACAGCCCCTTAGTCTTAGATTCCAAGAAAGGCCTTCACTGAAGCAGGCACCCAAGCACTTCAGCACCTTGGAGCTCTGAGCCTAGATATCCGTGATCGACTCTTCTCACTTCTAGGCACTGCTTCCATTTATCCCCTTCCAGTCCCCCTCTAGTGGATGCTTTTGCTGCTGTTTTGTTTCCATGTTTTGCATTGTTTCTTAGTACATATTCTTGTATCAGTTAAAACTGTTTTTTAAAACTATTTTTTTTCAAAGCCTTTTCCTAGATATAGTACCTCATTCTCACTATCATGGCAGACCTTATTTTGTTACACGGTTCTTGGTGGGAAATGCACACCCTCTAGCACAAGCAGTCGTTAGCCCATTCCTGTCCTTTATTAAACCAGCATTGGCAAAGCCAATAAGTACCACCTATTTTAAATGTATTGACTCGAATTGAGTGTCATTCTCTGGAGTGGAGTGCCATTGTGTGACGTGGAGTGGCGTTGCATGGTGTGGTATTGAGTGGCATAACATTGAATGGAGTTGCTTAGAGTGGCATTGAGTAGAATTTTCATTGTGTAGTGTGGACAGGTTGGAGTGTCATTTTGTGGTATGGAGTGGACCGCTATTACTTGGAATGGGTTGGAGTTGTACTGAGTGGAGTGTTAAGGAGTGGCATGGAGTCACATTGAGAAGGGGAGTGGCATTGTAGGTGGGGCCCCTGGACATCCGGATTAAAAGGCCTCAACCCCCACTGTTAGGTCCATTACCTTCTACTTGCCTCGTGGCCCTCTGCACTGGGTTTGGCCGGCATTGTGTGGTGTGGTGTGGCATTTTGTGAATTTGTGTGGAGTGGTGTGGCTCGGCATTGTGGTGAGGAGTGGCTTTGTGTTTTATTGAAGGTAGGTATGAGTTCCTACCATATTGTCCTATAGTGCTTCAAAGCCTTGTCAGGGCTAGTAAGTGCTATGTGAATGCACTTCTAATATTGGATGTTACAGTGTAAAAATCTGATGTGATGTTGAGGAAGAAGCAAGGAGAGGTGGAAGGAGTATTCAATATAAATGCAACTATGTTGCACTACAGTGTGTTACCAGTTATTGATCTATGTATTGTATTGTATTATAATTGCATTTATATAGCGCTTACTACCCCTGACGAGGCGCTGAAGCCCTTTTTCGGCGAGTAGCTCGAACTCTGGAACCTATAAAAGATTATTGTTGAATTAGTATGGTGAAGTAGAAATGTAATTTGAGTGGTGGATATTAGTCAGTTATTTGGATTCAGAAGGATAGTGGAGGGTTGGAAGAGGGGAAAAAGATTTGCAAACATTTGATGTGGAGAAGAATCAACGCAGACAGTAATAAATAAAGTAATACCTGGATCACAGCGCTCAGTGGATGTACATCAAACGTAATCAATCAGTACATGGTAGATACTCCGAAAGAACAGGTAGCTGCATCTGCAAGCGCTGGCCTATTAGGAGGCAGGTTAAGAGTGACAGTGAAGCTGGCCAATGGGAAGCAATGGACGGACTCCAAGCCTTTTATAGTTCACATCTTTTGCAAAGCAACAGCGCATGTGCTGAAATAAGTATCTCTTCCTTGAGAAGGTCGGCCCTTATTTGGAAGCTGCTCTTCACATTCACCGCCTCTAGAGGGCAGTGTTAAACCACTGATGCTTTCGGCAGCAAATGCTTGCGCCGCCGCCACTGATGTTGATTTAATACTGCTCAAAGAATATTTTGGCCGCCCTGTAGAGAAATCGCTTCTGACGGCGCGCCCTGTCGGGATACACGGTTCAGTCACGTTGCTAAACTTAAGAGCAAAGCTCTACAAAACCAATGCGAGGTTGTAAAATACGCCGTACACGAAAGCAGGTGAAAGGTAACTTTTATTGTAGGTAAAAACACCATCCACGAGAAGAACAGCTATGCACAAGCAGAGGTTAACAAGGGTTTCCCCTTTTTTCTGATTTTACTCCATAGCTGCTTCGAAGGTGATAATGTTCTTGGTGAACCTCTGGCCAGATCTCATCTCACTGGTGGCACCGGCCACCGGCCTGCGCACTGGAGCCCAGTCCAGGTGGCTGGTGCTTAGCTTCTAGCTCCTGTGACCGGCCAGGTCAGTCCGCTCTCTTGCTGCAGTGACAGGGTCTTCTTGTCATTTCCTGATTCATGGCTCAATCATAAACCTGCAGTACCTTCCCAGAGAGGTCAAACGGGCCTATTGCAGCAGATTGGAGAGCTATCTTCACATCCAGTGATGCCAACCGTTGGATAGGTCACAGCCGCACTCCCACCACGCATTCACAGCTCCGCACATCTAAAAGACCCTGTTCGCAAACTAGTTCTCTTCAAACTTCTTGAACATACATACAAAGCCCAACGCAACCTAGGCCCCACTTACCCGAACAGTCTGCAAATTCCACACCGCGCCATAAACCTGCACTCGATGCCAGCCTCTTACTCGCCCACATCCCTCGCATCAAAAGAACCAGAGCGGGCTGGTGTTTTTGCTCATTCTTGGCTCCCAAAGCCTTGAACCACCTCCCCCAGCTCAGATCTTGAATTTTGCACAAAAAATGGCTATACCAGTCGGCCAAGAGCTGGGGAGCTCCATCCTACTTTACATGCCTGAATACACTCCTTGGTAAGAAGTGAACCATACAAATACACATAACTTAAAACATCCACCTCATTCCTCTGAGGAAATGCTCACAATCTCTTTGAAACTCAACCTGAATTTAGCAAAATTGATGCATAAACCATTTGAGCCTACGGTGTAATGCGACAGAAATCCCTTTTATGAAAGATTGCCTTCCTTTGGACCATACCCTAAGTCCTGCTTTAGACCAGGGTTATTCAAGTCTGTCCTGGCAGGCCAGATACATGCTCGATTTTTAAGATAACTACATTTATCTAAATTGGGAAATGCTAATCTGGCAAGTGTCCGGCCTTCCAGGCCAGACGTTGGAGGTCCCAGCTCTAGACCGCTGGAAACTCTAGGCTCTCTGGAACACTGCTCCGTTCTCCTTTGGGCCTAGCTACTCTCGAGGGCTCGATCATATTTCACTTCTAAAATTAGGACAGATGTGTATTTAAATTATATTTTGTCCTCTGTTTTTTCTCGACATCTACATGATAGCTCAGCTTGCCCTCTTACTTGTCAGAAGCAGGACTTAGAGATTCAGATTTTATAACCTTTTGGATGCTGTCTAGCTGGCCGAGCAACTGCTTACGCCACTGTTGCCAGATGGATCGGCGCTCGCATCTCCTGTGTCTTTTACTGGGCATGTGCTGGAATTTCACACAGGTGAATCTGCAATGGATTCACGCTACAAATGAAAATGTATGTAAGCGTAACTGTAGTATTGTAGCTTGGTTCTTATTGTAACATGACCTTCCCAACTCCTCGCGGAGGTAGAGAGAAGCAACAAAAATAACTTGATAGTCTAGACTTAAGTCCCAGTTATACAGTGTCCAGCACAGTATAATTTGAAGCCAACTCCTGCTTTGTAGGGACACGTGAACCTCGTGTTTATTCGTAATGAGTTGGTCAAGACATGCCAGTGGTTGGAGACCACAATATAAAATGTGGGTAATACAATGTACCATTTAAAGCCAAACCTATGATATGTCTTTGCACCGCATCGAAATCAGTAGTAGAAAAGCTGCCAACTGTTCTATTGGGATGGCTTTAGAAATCTTAAAGAAGTAAGTAATTTTGATGTCATTGAATGCTTTGACCGTGCCTGGTTGCTTTTAAGTTGTGTGATTTTGACTAGATACAAAGCAGTTACTGTTAGTTTTATCCTGTAGAAGTGTGGTAGGAGGCTGGTGTTCTTCGGCTGCTGAAGAGTAATCAAAGTTGTAACCATACAGCTCATTATGTGACAGTTAAATGTTAATAAATTATTTCGGATCTATTTTTTCATATGACCCGTTTCTCTTCCAGACTCACACCTTCATCAAGCGGTCTGAGATAGAAGAGGTGGACTTCGCAGGCTGGCTGTGTAAGACGCTTGGCATCAACCACCCCAGCACCCCAACCCGTACTGCTGTGTGAAAAAGGGAAAAGTCTGCCGGTGTACATCCGTCCATCCATCCGTCAGTCTGGCTGCCTGCACTGTTCCCTGTCAAAAGAACCCTCTTGCCCCTTTCTCCTCTACTTTGGTCCCCCGCGGCACATGTGGATGGAGTCGAGGAAGAGGCGCGGAGGAAGAAGCAGACCAACATTGGCTTGCTGTTCATTTTAATATTACACGCGTCTCGGTTTGGCTGAGTCCTGGACACTTGGGATGGGGTTGGGAGAAGGAAATGCGTGCAATGCTGTTGCTGCTTGGCCTCATTGAGCCGTGTCCTACATGTGGCACTGGAATAACCCCTGGCGGACATCACACACTGTATCTTCTAGTCTCTGCTTGTTTATGTGCTGCTATCTGCAAACGAGGATGTTACGCGACAGCTGGTACAGAGTCAAGTAGCTAAATTTCAATTAATCAGTTATTGAGAGCCCCAGCAGGAAACAGTTGGAAAATGTAGGCTTGTAAATTGGATGGTGTATCCTGTTCTTTGGTACAGGTCCCAACTGTGACTGAGTGCTTAAAGCCCCAAAATATTTATGCTGTGAAATGATAGATATTTTAGAATGTCCATTTTCGAGCTGATTGGAGGAGTAGAGCAGATCTGGGGAACCTAAAATCTACTTTTCTGGAATTCACTGAAATGAAATCTTTGCATAAACTGCAGTTCTGTAGTTCAAGAAGTTGGGCTGCTGCTTAACTCATCTCACCAGCCTCCCCAGAGCTTCAGTTGGATTGGATGAGAGACGAGTCGCCGTTATATCTTCACCTCCCCAACCAAAGAGTGGGAATGGTGTCCAAATCTCACATTCTACCGGATGGATAATTCCAGCACCCTCTCTTGCAATAAGCTGGATTTCAGTCTGATCTAGAAGTGCGTCTAATATGATCTTTGTTCAGCAGGTCTTCACTGTCAAAACTGCTAGAGTCCTTGGGCCTCGAGGAAGAAAGCGTGGACTCTTAGTATTGACTTGTCTCTGATATCACAGTCCCCTGAAGTTTTGTGGGGTGGAGGGCTGACTATACCAGACTTTAATTCCCCCTGGTTCTGGGCATGAGGAAGAGCAGTTATGCTGTAAATTGCAGTAAGTTCTCTGCCTCAAATATGTTTGTGGGAAAAATGGATCTGAATTGTTTCTAGTTTCAGCTAGCCAGTAGTAACCAATATAGTAATTGCCAAATATGGCTTCAGGTGACAAATGTAATGGATGTTAGAGGGTTGATTTTAAGCTAGCTGCCTACGCACACTCTTGGGAAAGATGTTACGCTTGCAAGGAACACGCTTGCAGGAACACTACCATGGTTTGTCCGTGCCTGCATGTGAAGAGGGGGTACCCTCCAAGCCCATTTACAAGACCAATTTTCAGCTATCAAAGTACAGATGCACATCCCTTTTCCAGCAAGTAGCACGACTACAATTAAGCTCCACCTTCCTATGCACTTGTGAACTTTCTCTAGCAAGCTTCAGCCTCCCTTTCCAGCATGGCTGCTAGAAATCTTCAGCACATCCATCAAAAACCTATTTATTTGCATATAATCTTATCTGAGGACGTGTTTTTTAAAATATATATATATAAATATATATATAATTTGAATAATGCTGCCACTGTAGCGGTCACTGTTTTTTTTTGTGATATGGAACCGGTGGGTAAAGATAATAGAAACATTTGGCAATACAGAGCAGGGAGTTTTGGGTTTCTTTTACTTTAGATGTGTGTGCTGGGCTTGTGTGCCTGATCTCAGTCCACATTGAAGCCTTGAGTCATACACTCCCTTCTAAGGAATAGGGATATTCGCAGGAGTGGTGGGGAGGATAAACCTGCTTTGCTGGGTTGAGCCCCTGTCCCTCACCACACTGTACAACAGTTCTGGTCCAGCCCCACTGAGCCTCTTCTATTGGGCAGACCAAATGTAATTGTTTTCCTGTAGGCGGGGCTTCCCTCTTGGGTGCATTTCATGCTGAGTGTGGTGAAATGCTGCTGGGTGTTTAAAGAAAAACAATAAAAAGTATGGAAAACGTATTTCCATTGTGTTGTCTTTTTCTTTCTCTTGCGCTAGGCCGGTCATCTTTGATGGGCCATTATTCAGCAGGAGACCTGTTATTAGGTGTTTTTAAAGTTTTCTATATTGAGATGTTTTTCTGATTAATCCTTCTATTTGCAGTTTCATCATCTGTTGAATATCCCTAGGTGCCAGACTGGATCCTGAAGCTTCTCCATAGCTCTACTGCACTGGAGGGGGCGATGGCTCCACTTTTGCAAGGGAAGCGACGCTATGGTGACGTAACTGGAGCCCTTCGGCACCCATCCCGGTGCACTCTCTTCATTTCCCTTTTTTTTATTTCCTTCCATGTGGATCCACAGCTCTTCTCCATCGAGATCAATAGATTTTTTTTTCTACAGACTTTTGTAACTAAAGTGTTCAGTGCAGTGGGAGGGAAAAAGTCACCACCTAAAAAGTCAGGCTTTAAACCCTATCAAGCCTGCAAGGGCAACTATCTTTCCCCGAGGACTGTCTGTGGTGCTTGGGATCGAGCATATGAAAAATGTAGCCTCATACATGCCAACGCCATCCAAGAATACAAAGTCCAACTCTTCATGGCCAGTGTCCTTGCCAAGCATCGGGGGCCGAGGCTGTTTTGAGTAAAAGATTGAGATCTCGCCTTCGAACAAGTACCTCTGTGCTGGATCTTTCCGACATGGCCTGGCCCAAGGAACCTGCTCCTGAGGTGTCTCTCACTTTGGTGCCTGCGGTTGTGCCAGTTACCAGCCCTTAAACACCTCTTCCATTCACAGCTTCATCTCTTGTGCCTTCAAAGACCGAATTCCCTATGCGGTGGCCAAAGGCACTCCATTCCTTATTGCCATGGTTGCTCTTTTCAGGTGTCCTTAGGCCCCCTCTGGTGTGCCTCCAGGCCCCTTGGGTTCTTTTTTGGCTTTGTTCAGATTCTGTCCGGTAAGCCGTCCCTCTGCACCATTCGACCTTAGGGCTCCTGCGCTAGGGATCCCTAGCACTGGCCAGGTTCATGCTGGTTCCAGGCTTTAGTCTGACACTACTGTCTGCTCCAGTGCTGCTTCTGACTAAGTCTCTGGCACCTGCGCCTGATTCGACGACCGCCCCTCCACAAGATATCTCACAGAAAAATGGCAATTCTTCATAGGTTTGAAAAGGAGGATCAATGGCTGATGGAGGATACCTAGCATAGACAAATCTTCTCAGCTGAAGTCTGTGCCATGACGGCACAGCAGGCAGACTATGCAAGAACAATTTGTGTATGCAGACCTCATCTTAGACACTGCCTGTGGTCTGGATATGTGGCTACAAAATGAAGAGTGCCCCCAAGAACCAGCACCAATCTCCACTCCCCTACAAAAGTGTTGTTTCATGCAGTGATTAGGAAGGTAGCTGAAGTCTAGGAGCTTCCTTTTCCAACTATGGAGATAAAGACCAACTTTTGATTGAGGTGCTTCAACACGCACCCTCTTCTTCAAGGCTGTGAGACCTGATGTGCTCAAATGAAGCTTAATTGAAATATGCGTAGAACAAGCCTCGATCGGTTCCAACAGTCAACAGGTAACAAGCAGATCCAGGCCAGTACTAGGAGACCCAAAATTTCTTTCCTCTCATCCCTCACCAGAGAGCCTAGTGGTACAGGTGTCCTCCTGTGGTAAACAGAGTGCAGGAGAATTCCCTATGGCCCCTGCCGACGGATTCCAAAACCTGGAGGCGATAAGAAAAAGTATTCTCAGAGAGTAGCTTGGCACTGAAGTCTAAAAGTGAAGAACATGCATTCCCCAGATCACCTCAGACCATTTCTCTGAGGTTGTTAGGGAGGGACAGGATACCTTATTCCAGATTATTCGAGTGGTCCTGGATACAGCAGATTCTGTTGCCAGTTGTGGGGTCTTCTGTCACTGCAAGCAGGTACGACTGACTACGCTAAACTGCATTTTCTTTGAGGTTTGCATGTTAGTCTCCTGAACAAGCCATTTGGTGGGACTCCGCTGTTGGCAGACAAGGCACTGTGCGGTTGAGTGTTAAGGTGGGTAGGGCTACGGTCTGATCCCTTGGGCTCCATTCTATGGCCCAGGACTAAAAGCAGTTGCAGAAGTTAAGGGGAGCTTCTATGGGCTTTACCTTTTTGTAGGAGTTGCCCACCTTACTGGTCCAACACCTCTAACAGCTGCTACACTATGCCTATCAGCCCTCCAGCTCTTCCTCTTCTATTCCTGCCCAGCACCACCTAGAAAGCCACTTTTGCTCACCACTAAAGGAAAATGTCCGGCCCGCTGGAGAGTGGGTATTCTCCTTTTCTTTCTACAGACCTAGAAAACCCTATTAAACCAATGGATCTTACCAATTTTGGGAAGAGGAGATATACTCTACCCTTTCAAAAGGCTCATCCCCACATTCCCCCCTCAGTCCCTTCAGTCAGAGGAACATCTTTGGATTCAGCTGTTGGGTTGGTGTCAGAGAAGGAACTTAGACTCCTAATACTTCCTGGTTCCCAAGATTGACAAGGGTCTTCGTCCGATCTTATACTTCAGGCTCTTGATCGTTTACCTTTCCAAGAAAATGTTCAAGTTGGTGTCTCTAGCTCAGGTTATTCTGGAGCTGGAAGCAGGAGTTTGGATGGTGTCCCTCGACTTGCAGGATGCAGACTTCATATATTAATCCTGCAGTCGCACTGGAGGGAACAGCGCGTTATGGTAATTTAAAGTAACATTGCATGGTCATCCTATTTTGTGTAACATCTGCACCGCAGGCCTTCACAAAGGTGATGTCAGTAGCTGCATTCCATCTTGGGACGTGTGTGTTCTCTGTATACCTGTACGAGGATGACCGACTGCTCAGAGCAGTCCGCTACGGATTGTGTTCCAGCACCAACAAGCAACAGTGTCCCTGTTGTTTGACTTGTCATCATCGATGTTACATTCTCCTCGCTCCCTCAGAGGGCTTGGAAAAAAAGGAGGAGTGTTAGTACTCTGGGGTGGTGGAGTATATGCTCCAGTGGTGTCACCATGATATTGCCCCGACTGGAGAGGTAGAGCTAGCTCTACCTACAGGCGCAGGAGAAGTAACAAATATGTTTCTAAATCAAGTCGGGCACCTGGGGCTGTTCAACTGATGGGGAATCAGGAGCTAGAAAAGAGTATACACCGGAAAGATTGTTGCCTTTGTTGTGCGCCCTCCCATAAGTCATCATCCATACATTGCTTCACCAAGTGTAGTAGGCTTTATCGATCAAGCAATGGTGTTGGAATATATAGGTTAATAATAATTTTTCCTCTAGTTTCACAACAGCTAATTTGATCCCGAAAAGGTGCAGGAATTGCTAGGTTTTACGTGGTGTTAAGCCCCATCTCTGACGTGCATTATTTACCAGGTTCATATCGTTCATGTTATTTCTGATCATTATATGTTCGATTGGATTTATTATTTCATCATTTAAATTGATGTAATGCACGTCCATTTAAGACAGGATCAGATTACTTGATGGCTTGGCCTAGACATTGCAATTTCACTGTTGTAGGATGACACAGCAAATATTATGATATGAGACAAAAGATAGGATGTTTTACCAGCCCAGAGTGCCTACTCTTTATATGGCTTTAAATGTTAAGTAGAAAGCTTAGGTTTAAGGGAAGATGAAACTGGGTTTGAAAAGCCCCTTCAGGAGCTGGATGAGAATAAAGTCATTTCTCTAGTCCAGCCCACAAGGGAGTTGATTTCCTGCCTGTTCCTTGATTACAGTGCAGAAGTCCCAGAGATCCATCCCAGAACTGTAATCTTCTCTGCCTTAGGGAGTCTGAGGCAAACCCGCCTATCTCCCTCATAGAGGAGGGAGGGTAGGGGCAAAAGAGAGGTCTAGACTGTTATGCACATAAAAAAACATTTTTGGAGCATCTTCCACTCCCATGGTAGGTGACAGTGCTCAGATCGAAGCCGGCCTTCCCCCGCTACTCTCAAAGTGAGCGCTCTCGGTTTTCCAATGCACTTTTCAGATTGTTTATTAAATGGAATTTGTGCAGCACTTTAGTCGGAGTTCTGTACCAAAAACAATTTGAAGATAAAATAATTAAATGAAACTGACAAAAATAGACTTGAGAATGAGTCATAAATATTAGTAACTAATAAGAGAGACAACAATATCATGTATGTGTAGCAGTGTGCAAAAACAAGGAAAGTTTCAGCTCACTTTTCTCAAAACACTTTCTAGTGTGAAGGGTAATAAACAATTCGGTAGAGGGATGGTTGATGGACACAAACCCCCAAATTCCATGCAAGGCTGTGGTCCAGTGCTAAGGAGTCCCCAGAGAAAAGTATTGGCCAGCCAGCAGCGTTGTTGTATTCAGACTAACAAGGATGTAATAAGCAATCAAAGACAAGGAAGACGCAAAAGGGACCACACGTGGTCCCAAACATGATCCTGGATCCAGAAGGCCAAGCGAATAAGCTAGCAGAAGAACATGGCCCTCACGATATCCCACCTGTGATGTAAAATGGTAGGGAGTAGCAATGGTGATGGGGGGGTTGGGGGAGTCAAAGCCAATCAGTTTGTCAATGCCAAGCACTTTAGCCAAAACATCTGGTCTTGAGCTCCTCCAGACCATTGGTAGATGTAGCCTGCACAGCCGCTGGCCTGTCCAAGCACTGACATCCATACCAACCATCTTTGCCCTCATCAGGTGCTTACGCTTAGCAATAGCTGCGGAGTTCTCTCAAGCCTCTTGTGTTGCTTACTAGGCTCTTTGCACATGACTGTATGTTATGTTATAAATGTTATAAAAATATTTCTAGAGCGCACTATCACCAATTGGTTGCTTGGCGCTATGCGACACAGTGGCCCGGATCAAGAATGAATGAATGGATGGGTTTTTATTAAGCGCATGGATACATGGAGCATCCCAGCGCTGAGTGGAAAAACCAGGGGGAGCAAGCCAGAGATTAAGGATAAACCCAGGTCTTAAAGTGCGTCTGGAAGATAGAATGGATGGGTTCACTGAGAAGGTGAAGCGGGAGAACATTCCAAAGTTTGGCGGCATTGTATGAAAAAGCCTACCCCCGCTTCTGGCGCTCTTGATTCTGGGCACTTCTGCCAGATGAAGCGTGTCGGAGCGGAGACTTCTGGAGGCTTTATATGGATGGATCAGAGCTTTGATGATAGGAGGACCATTCCCTTCCAGAGACTTGTAGGCCGCACAGAGGGCTTTGAAGTTAATTCTCTCCTGGAAGCCAGTGCAGGGAGTGCAATGCGGGCTTCGCAGAACTAGTGCAAGTGAACAGTCTTGTAGCTGCATTCTGGACAATTTTGAATCTGGCGACCACTGCTGTGGGGGCTTCCAGATAGAGCACATTGCTAAAGTCTATCCTAGATAGGATCAAGGCCTGTATTAAAAGCTTTTTTGCTGGTAAAGGAAGTAACAGGAGTACTTTACGAGCATTTTAAGCAGGCCGTAACATGATGCGACCGTCTTCCTGGCTTGGGTTTTGAAGGAGAGATCTTGGTCTAGCCAGATGCCTAAGCTTTTTATTTCATGCTTTGGGGCCGGGCAGTCCCATGCTGGCTGGCCAAAGGGGTTTGAGATTGACGCTTAAGTGATGTCCCAATGCCATCCACTCGGATTTGTTGCCGTTTGGTTTGAGGTGGGAAAGGCTCATCCACTTGACCACTTCCTCCAAACAAGAATGGAGGACTGTGGGCGACTGGTCAGCTTGATTCTGTGCTACAACCAGCTGCGTGTCGTCGGCATTTGACACTATGTGGATTCCAAAAGGGGCAACAATATCAGTCAGTGGAGCCATGTAAATATCAAAGAGTAGGGCTCGGGAGGAGCCTTGTGGAACTCCACACTGCAGAGGTAAAGGGTCCGAGGTGGTGATTTCTTCAAACATCTGAAAACACCTTCCTTCCAAGAAGGATTGAAGGCAGGAGAGAGCATGGCCTGACACTTCTACCTTCCTGAGACGATGAAACAGAATTTGATGGTTCACTGTATCAAAAGCCGCGCTCCAATCAAGGAGGATGATCGTGGATGAACCTCCTGCTGGGAGGGGCTCCAGCATCTGCCTTTACATCAACCACATCATACATGTATGTCCTACAATGTTGACATTTGCACATGTCAGCTATGGTTATGATAGGTAAAGCTTTCTGACAGATTACTTTACTCCCAGTATATGCTTTCCATCTTAGTGATTCTCTGCCTTTCATTACATGTATGTTTAATTTGTAAATGATTCAAAACATTTCAGTATTCCCAACTTTCGCACTTTCAGTAAAAAGACAGTAAGGGAGTGCAGTAACTGTGATGGTTCCCAAGGCAGCGATGGGTAAAGAGTCGGATGGCCGCAAAATCCAATATTTGTCATAGAACCTAAATGGCCTGAGGTGTCCACGTAGGAGAAGATTGATCCTGAAATATTTAGAACTTGCCCCAGTACAGATCTGCTTACTTCAGGAAACACATATAAGTCCAAATGAGTTTAGTGAGGTTTTTTCTAAGACCCCTTGGGTACAGTGTTTTTGTGTTTCGCAACAGACTCTGAGCAGTCGAGGGGTTGCAATTGTGATCAAGAAAGGAGTGCCCTGTAGTATTAAGTCTGTCCAAACCGATCAGTCTGGTAGGTGGGTAGTTGCTCTTTTAGATGTTGGGGGGGGTGGAGATGACATGTTTATTGTATTATAGTCCGAATACAGACGATCCTTCATGTTTGATTAAATTACAGGGGTGCTTAATGTTGGCAAATCCCCTGCTGATAATTGGTGGAGACTTCAACATAAGACTTGACCCCGAGAAGGATAGTTCCAACTTAAAGTATACAATCGCAACCCCTAAATCACGAAGGGTAATGAAAAACCTAATTCTAAATATAAACTCATTGGACATATGGAGATCTAAGAAAGGAAATATCCAGGGATTTGCGTACTACAGTAAAAAGTACAGACACTCCTCTCGGATTGACTACATGTTAAATCAGACTTCTATAGCGCACTTCTATAGCGCACAGCTGCCCCAGCAAAGGGGCGTCCCGGCGCTTAGGATAGGCAGAAGAAGCACAACACTAAAAAGACAGCAGAGAGATCTGTTGGCAAATAAAGAAAATTTAAACAACATTGTAAATATCTCGGTCCAGCCAATACATCTATCAGATCATGCCCCCTTAATAACTGTATATGCCATCAGTGGGAAATGTGTACATCCTAGATGGACATCTAATAGAGTGATGTTCGCCGACAGGGAGATCATACATACAATCAATCAGTAGATCTTCCTCCGAATTCCTTGCTTTTAATCTGGGATCAACCTCCATTGACCAGGTATGGGATGCCTACAAGGCCAACCTGAGAGGCCATCTGAACGCCCTACTTAGTTTAAAAAATAGACAAAAAGCCCAAGATTTACAAGCATTAGAAGGGCTGATAGCCGCCCTTGAGGGAGAAAGGAGTAACCTTCGGGTAGGAGGCCAGGGGAAATTTGAGTTAGTTGATAAAAAAGTTGGAGGAGGCTAGACAAAAATGTAGGCTACTTTTGGATCAAAAATGCAAAGCGCAGTGGCAATCCAGGAACATGGAGAACTTTGAATATGGCGAGAAGGCGGGGGCACTCCTTGCCTGGAAGGCCAGGCTAGATAGAGCCAAGAACGACATCAATGAATTAATTATAGATAATAGTGGCAATAAATCAACTAACCAGGAGGAAATGCAAAACACCTTACTCTCACTTTTTTGGGATCTTTATAAAGAAGACCTTGAACAGACTCGGGTTGAGATATCTTCCTGGCTAGCAAATAAACATTTGCCTAGCCTCACTGAGGCCTCCAGAGAGACACTTGATGCCCCCATAACGATAGAGGAGATAAAGATCCAAATAAAACGAGCAAAAAACTTAAAAGCCACTGGTCTAGATGCCCTCCCTAATGAAATTTACAAATTACTTCAGGAAGACCTCCTGCCGGTCCTTTTTACTCTCTTTAACCCAATATATTGCTCTAAGGGGTGATGCCAAAATCTTGTAGTGCGGCTACTTTGGTGTTCATTTTAAAACCTGGAAAGAATCCCCTGGCCGCAGACTCTTATCGTCCAATCTCCTTGCTGAATGCCGATTATAAGATCTTTATGGCAATTTTAGCAGGGAGATTGGCGAAATTGGCATCTAATCTAATAAATCCAAACCAGAAGGGCTTTATGCCAGGCAGGGTGATTCAAGAACAAACCCAGTTGCTCATAGGCAACATTGACCTTGCAGTTGCAAAGACAGATCCCCTAGCAGTAGTTTCAATCGACGCTGCTAAAGCCTTTGAACGGGTGTGTTGAAGGTATCTTTGGGGGACATTAGAGGCCATAGGCTTTGGCCCAGTGTTTATACAGATGGTGGAGCATTGTTATGCAGATGCTTCGGCTAAAATTCTTTTGAACGGTTCTTTGACAACAAGTTATTCAATTCAGAGGGGGACTAGGCAGGGATGCCCCCTGTCATCCCTTCTATTCAATTTTTACATAGCACCTCTAGCGCAGACCATCAGACTGAACGATGCCATTATCCCTTTTAAATCTTCGGCCTATGAGTGTAAACTGGCATTATATGCCGATGACATTATAGTTTATACCAGAAATCTAGAACACTCTATACCGCAACTCGAATGCACTCTGAGGGAATTTGGTAAGGTTTTAGGGTACCTTGTAAATTCAGATAAGACTGAAATAATGTGCTGGAACACAGTTTACAGAAATGGCTCAAAGTAGAGAATTTAGATACCTCTGAATCAAAGTAGTCCAAGAACTAGACAAAATCCCGTTGATCAACCTGGGGAAAATTGAGAAAGATTTAGACTATCTGTTTGCTAAATGGAAAAACCTCCCTTTGAACATATAGGAGACCCGCACCACTGTGTTGCAAAGAAACACTATTCTAGTGTTGCGTGCTGCTGGGGCTTCGCTTTGTTTGGCTTGAAGCATTATGGAGAATATTTGGTGCAACTCCCGTTAGCAGTTGTCCCCCTGCGCTCAGCCTAAACAGACCAGGTGGTTTAATAAAGTTTTGAACCAAAGATTATAAGCACAAAGTTACGTCTCAAGAAGGCTTTTAATGTCTGGTTATCTTCAAAGTCTGTTTCAAACCATCACATGTATGGTGGTCCAAAGGTTAATAAATAATAAATGCATCAATTATTATTCAGTCCCAATGCATTTCGGGCATGTCATCTGGATTCAGGAAAAAACACTTAAAGCGGTTACTGTCGCTTCCTGGGCTTTGGATGAACCAAGACGGCGATTCTCCGTCACTTTTTGAAAGCGGTCATCTGTCGGTAAAACCTACTTGGTTACCGTGCAGGGCTTCCTGAATCCAGGATTGAACACACTTTTACATTCAGACCCTTATTTGCGGTCTGTAAATTACATGTGGGCAGGGCGCGCCTTAGCGTGTGCGTACCTCCCCTTGTAAATCACACGGTCCTGACGAAAACCAAAGAATTTTTATATTGGTTGAAACATGTAGACCTAGCTTACTTTATAATTTCTTTCACATAGCAGACTTAGCTATTTAAATTTTTTTTTTTAATATATCACACTTCTCGAGACACCAAAGCCTTCCTAGTTGGGCAAAGGTGCCACATTTGTTTTATTTAGGGTTCAGACGCTCAGGAATAAAATCTTGAACGGAGTAGTATTGGCCCTTTTTAATATACCTTCACTCATTTATAATTAGCACATATAACAAAAAACAATATCCCGCTCCACTGTAGTCAGGTGTCGTAGCACACCCTATGGGCACTCGGCCTATGGGGTGGGACCCCAATGATGAAGCATGTCACCAACCAGGTTGGTGAGTGAGGGGTCTTCTTAAAGGACTACTACTGTCCAGTTAACGGGTTTGGGGCACTTTGTGCTTACCCTAGCCATACCTAATAGGAGAGAGCAAATTGCTGTTTTCCTCTCATCCAGGGGGCACTCCTTCATTGTTATTTCTTCCCAGATTTTATTTCTACTCTAGACTTAAAAGATGCATATTTTCATGTTCCAAATCATCCAGCTCATCACAGATACCTCAGATTTGTGATAGCAGGCAAGCATTACCAATTCAAAGTACTCCTGTTTGGAGTCACTACTGCTCCCAGAGTATTTACCAAATGCCTGGCAGTAGTCGCAGCTCATCTCAGAAGACTACATATTTACACCTTCCCCAACCTAGATGACTGGCTCATCAAATGCCAGCACAAAACTGCCTGCAACACACTCATACCCCGAGACGCCTACTTCATCAACTGGGCTTTACGGCCAGTGCACAGAAATCTCACCTGCATCCTTCACAGATGCAATCTTACCTAAGGGCCACTCTAGACACTATCAAAACTCTAGCCTCTCCCACTGTAGCCAGAATTCACAACATTCAGTCTATGATACTACAGTTTCAATCCAACCAAACATTACCAGCTAGAGTGTTCATGCAACTGCTGGGAATGATGGGGTCTTGCATCACAATTGTACCCCATGTAAGATTCCATCCACATGCGTCCTCTACAAGAGTGCTTGGCACGTCAGTGGAAGAGGTCGTAGTGTTGGTAGAAGGCTTCACCCATCGCTCTCTGCAGTGGTAGAACCCACAAAATGCATCAAAAGGACGGCCTTTCATCAACCCTATACCACAAATCATGCTCACAGCAGACGCATCTCTGACCGGTTGGGGTGCCCATCTCCAAAATTATACAATACAAGGCCTATGGAGCAACAAGCACAAAATCCTCCACATCAACCATCTAGAGCTTCTAGCAGTGTTTCAAGCGTTCAAAGCTTTTCAAACTCACCTGATCGGCAAAGCTGTCAGTCCGGACAGACAACATGACAGCAATGTACTATGTATAAAAACAGGGGGGAGCACTCTCTCCAACTGTCACACCTCTCTCAAGCCATTTGGAATTAGGCAATTCAACACAGATTTATCTTCTGGCAGAACACCTTCCAGGGGTAAACAATCATATTGACTACCTCTTCAGCAGAAAGAGGCAGCAAATTCACGAGTGGGAACTTCATCCTCAAGTTCTCCTTCCATTCTTCCAACAATGGGGATTCCCGCGAGAAATTCGATTTGAATTGCTGGCGAGTCGAGAGACCCTGTACATTACGGGGGCCGCTCGAGAAACACTTGATCATATTGGAGTGTTGTATATCACAGCATACACTCATTTCCCAGCGGGATGTTGACAGTGGAATGATAAAGAAATTATGAAAAAAATACGGTGACAAGTTTTTTTTGACTCACATTTCATCTACTTCATGTCCCTCCTACCCCCCCTTGTTTGAAGTACTGGATACCTCTACCAATAAGTCTATACCTTTGCTTATCCACTCCAGGAAACCAATACTATTCCTGTGAACCTGAGTATTTTCCCTGAGGAAGCCCAAACCAGGCGAAACGCGTTGGCTGTCTTTTTGATCATCCTGTACCAAGAATGCCGGCTGTCTGTTTTATCATCTTGTACCAAGAATACTCAAAAGGATACATAAAAATATACTTTTTTCGCATTATTGTAGAACATTTGTTTCATCTCGATGTATTGGAGCACTGTACAATTACTCTCATTGTTGCCTCTCTACTTGCTTGTTGTTTGATTCCCACAAATAGATATGTTCGCTACAGTCGACAACGCTAAGTGCCCAAATTTGGCTCCAGGTTTCCACACCTGCTCTCAAAGGGCAATGCTCCATGGATTAACTGGTCAGGGATGTTTGCCTATGCTTTTCCACCTCCCCCCGCTCATTCCGTGTCTGGTTTGGAAGCTCAGGCAAACATCCCTCACGGTAATTCTAGTAGCTCCCACATGGGTCCATCAGCCATGATACTCTGTTGGAGCGGTCAATAGTTCCACATCAAAAGCTGCATCTCCCTTCCAGGCTCCTTACGCAGAACCATGAAAAAAATCAGACATCAAAATCCCAAACACACTAAGCTTAGCGGTCTGGCTCCCGAAGTCATAGAGTTTGGTTATTTAAATCTACTACCAGATTGTATGACTAAGAAAGCCTACTACCAGAGCTTGATATGCAGCAACGTGGAAAAGATTTGTTGTCTTCTGTAATAACAACAAATCAATCCTCTAGATGCTTCTATACAAAATATTATCTGTTACCTGTTTCACTTAAAGAAAACTATACTGGCTTATACAATAGCTATTCATTTGCTCCTTGCAGCGGTAGCTGCGTACTTGCAGAACAGGCAGCATTTATCACTATTTAAAGTTCCAGTGATCAAAGCCTTCATGGAAAGCTTGAAAAGGGTAATACAACCAAGAATTCCCCCTGCACATGTATGGAATCTTAATAGTGTCCTTACAAGGATTATGGGTCCACCTTTGGATCCATTGCACAATTGCCCTTTGCAATTTCATGGAAAGCTGCTTTCCTCATTGCAATCACTTCATTAAGAAGAGTTGATGAGCTAATAAAGGAATTAACCTTGGAAGAACCCTTCTTTCAGCTCCTCAAAGACAGGGTAGTTCTTCGCACCAACCCTAAATTCCTTCTCAAAGTTGTTTCTGCTTTTCATATAAACCAATGAGTTGAGTTACCTGTGTTTTTTCCTCGACCTGATTCCATAGCAGATCAGGCTCTTCACACACTTGATGTTAAAAGAGCATTATACCACACAGATAGGACCAAAGATTTTCACAAAACAACTGTTTGACGCATTTTTTCCACCTCACAAAGGCAATCCCATCTCTAAATCTGGTATTTCAAGATGGATTGTTAAATACATTCAAGCATGCTATGCAAGCCAAAAGAACTTTATCCATACCCCCTAGAGCGCATTCTACTGACAATATAGGGGCTACTATGTCTTGTTTTAGGTAACATTCCTTTAGGTGACATATGTAAAGCAGCTACATGGTCTACACTACACACATTTACCAAACACTATTGGGTAGATGAGTTAGCACGCAAACAAGCTTATGTAGGCCAAGCAGTACCTAAAACACTGTTTCAAACAACTGCAACATCTACAGGATTGCCACCGCTTTGGGAGTATACTGCTTTGTAGTCTATGGAAAGCATGTGTATCTACAGCACACATGCCTATTTATTTATTTATAAAGTTTTATATAGAGCAAACTTGTATTTACCCAGTAAGTATCTGTTCTTGACATGTAGAGCTGCAAATTCACATGTGCCCACCGCCTCCCCAGTCACCTATAGATGTTGAAGCTCTTTATTATACATTCATACACATGGACATCTCTATACCACACGCTCTTACTCCATTCTCACCCTCTTGTGGGGAAACACTATAACAATGGAGTCGATACCCATGTGCACTATCACCGAAAGGAGGAGTCACCTTACCTTGTGACTAGGAAAGACTTCTTCGAAGAAAAACAACTTGCAAACATCCAGACCCAACACTAGATGTCGGGAGTATGCAAAGCATATGAATCTACAGCTCTACATGCCAAGAACAGATGCTTACTGGATAAGTAACATAAACCTTCTTTAGTTTTGGTATAATATCCTTTCTTCAGGGAGAGCTGTGTACTCTGCCGCTACAGAAGTCATAAAAGTCTCCTGTGACTGTGCATTTTTCAGCCATGCTTCAAAGGTCACTTGTTCTTGAATCGTGGTCTTTACTTGCAAGTCTCTTGAGAGAAACTTGAACATGCAAATTCCCATCTAGGGTAGCCATCTCAATTTTCAGGGTAAGTAGCTGGTGCATATTGCCACAATGCCTGATCCATAAGATGGTAGAGTTGTTCCTCTTAATAACCATTTAATTGGGTCAAAGCATATCCGTTGGAACTTGGGAACTAATTACATGCAATATTCTAAGGCTACTTTCATTATCAAATCATGTTTGGAATTATGAATGATCAAAAAGCACAATAAAGATTCTTTGTTCTGTTTCCATTTTAAAAACTGACCGTTTGGGACACATTTTTTAAGTTTTGTTGGAGATTCTTACAAGCACTTCTGGATTATTTCCTTACCTTGCATGGAAGACCGTCAAGTGGATAAAGAAAGAGAGCATTTAGCAGTGGAGTACTTCTTTTAATTTTGTAAATATTTTGTTCGAGACGTGTGGCTGTAGATACACATGCTGTGCATACTCCTGCCATATAGTTTTGTGCCTGGATGTGTACAAGTTTTATCTTCTTCAAAGAATTCTTCTTTGCACATGTTTATTGGCTCCATTGTTAGATTGTTTTCTCTCTGCTGTCCTGTTTCAGACATGTGCTCTGGATCAACGCCATTCCGGTGTTCTTTTTGGACTTCACGGTTCCTTTCTCTCTATCGGTATTATATTTGATAGCTTTTCCCTTCTTTTGTTTTGGGTCGATGCCTACAGTTTCGCCCATGGTTTCTCTGATCAATGTAAGCCCAGATCAAAGACCTCCTGTCAGCTCAAGAGGTGATGAGTACAGCTCCCGGGTTACCTCCCGCCCACACTGCCCTGAGCTTCCACCACACAAGGGGCAAGAGGTCAGGAGTACAGTTCGCAAGGTGCTAAGGGGGGATGGGGAGGAGGGGTACTCAACTCCTTTCAGCCGAGGAGCCAGGTCTTAAGAGTCTTCCAGAAGGTGTTCAGGGAGGGCGTGCATCTGATGTCTGCCGGTAACTCGTTACAGGTCTTGGCTGGGATGTGAGCGAATGATCTTCCGCCAGCTCTGGCTTTGGGGATGTGCTGGGTCTCAGACAGTGCGAGGTTGGAGGAGCGCAGGCTTCTTTTGGGTACGTAGAGGTTTATTCTGTCGTTGAGGTACTTGGGTCCGTTGTTGTGTAGGCATTTGTAGGCGTGCATGAGGATTTTGTAGGTGATGTTCTTCTCCACAGGGAGCCAGTGGAGTTTCTGGAGGTATTGGCTGATATACTCGAGCCGGGGGATGCCGAAGACTAGTCTGGCCATGGTGTTCTGTATTGTTTGGAGCTTGCGGAGTAGGGATTTGTTGATGCCGGCGTAGTGTGTTGCCATAGTCCAGTCTGCTGGTGATCAGTACGTGGTTGACTGTCTTCTTTGACTCAGGGGGGATCCATTTGAAGGTCTTGCGGAGGGTGTTGAAGCAGCTGGAGGTGACGGCGTTGATCTGTCGGTTTATGGTGAGTGATAAGTCGAGTATGATGCAGAGGTTTTTGGCGTGGTCTGAAGGTGTAGGGGGTTTTCGAGGGCTGTGGGCCACCATGTCTTGTCACATGCTGAGTTGGTGGTTCTGAGGATGAGGACTTCTGTCTTCTCGGTGTTGAGTTTTAGGCAGCTGTTGGTCATCCAGACCGCGACTTCTTGCATTCCTCTCTGGAAATTGAGTTTTGCAGTGGCTGGGTCTTTGGTGAGGGAGAGGATGAGCTGGGTGTCGTCCGCATAGGCCCCTATGTTACGGTTGTGTTGTCGGACGATGGCAGCGAGGGTGGCTATGTAGATGTTGAAGAGGGTTGGGCTCAGAGATTACCCCTGTGGGACTCTGCAGGTGGTTTCTTTAGGGGCGGAGGGAAAGGGCGGTAGTCTGATCCTTTGACTTCTTCCAGTGAGGAATGTGGTATCTTCAGAATCTGGATGGGGATGGGTCGAGGACGGCGTGCTCTTCAATGAATCGTGTCAGTTCTCTGTTGACTATTTTCTCTGCCACTTTGGCTGCGAAGGGGAGAAGTGAGATCGGCTGGTAGTTTTTGAGGTCGGTGTGGTCGGCCGTGTGTGTTTTAAGCCGGGGCGTGACTTCAGCACGCTTCCAGTCATCAGGGAAGGTCAGGTTTTGAAGGTGGTGTTGATGGTGTGTTCCAGTTCAGGTGCGATGGTGTGAGTGGCTCTGTGGTAGATGTGTGGGGGGGGGGGGTAGAGCTCGGTGGGGCCCCCCCGAGTGGATGCCGTTCATGGTCATGCTGGTGTCCTCAGTCGTGATTGGTGACCAGTAGGAGATGGTGGGCTTGCTGGTGTCTTGAGTAGGCGGGGGCTGGCTGCGGCATCTTGTGGTTGATCGAAGTTGTTGTAGAGTGTGATGATCTTGAAGTGGAAGTAGGTTCCGAGTTTGTCACAGAGGACATGAGACGGGGTGACGTCTGTGACTTCACTGCATGGGTTGGTGAATTCCTGTATGATGCTGAAGAGTTCCTTGGAGTTGGTGAGGATTTTGTTGTGGATGAAGTTTCTTTTGGTTGTTCTAATTTGGTTGCGGTAGTCCGTCATGGCGTCCTTGTAGGTGGAGTAGTTATCGGTTATCTTGGTGTTTCTCCAGTTGTTTTCCAGGCGGATCACAACCTATGGCCCGGCCTCGGTGGTTTAGCCTCCACCTTCGGTGCAGAAGGTGCGCACCCCTCCGATAATCACAATCAGAGATGACTTCGCAGAGAGCGAAGGGGAAGAACAGCCAGAAGAAGGGGAACTTCTTCAGGAGGATCCAGTAGGCGACAAATGGGATTTATATATCTTACCTACTACTCCATTTCTGTCGCCATCCCTGGAAAGCTACCCGCAGAAGGACATTAGAGGATTCCACGACATCATGTAAAGAGCCTCCAAGAGGTTTGATCTTCCTCTGCCAGTGCAGGAAACTGATTTTTTCCTCTATGACTTCAAAGAATCATCCAGGAAGTCTATCAGGACACTTCCAATGATCGGTCATATCTGGAACGAGGGTTTAAAGATAATGAAGAACCCAGCCTCGGTGCATCCTCGGTACCCAGAATTGAGAAACAATATCGAGCTCCCGAGTCCTCTCCAGCGTGCCTAATTGTGCATCCACGCCCGGAATTGGTGGTAATGCAGGCGGCGCAGAGACAGTCCAAAAATACGGTCTCTGCTACTTCAGCTCCTCCCGGCAAGGAAGGAAGAAGGATAGATGTGGCAGGAAAGCGCTTTGCAGTGATGGCAGCAGCTTCGATTAGAGCTTCAAATACACTGGCTCTTATCAGCAGATACAATAGGCAGATGTGGTCGGACATCGCACCATTATTATCTCATCTGCCAGACGACAAAAAGGAAGAAGCAACCACCATTTTACAGGACGGGGCTTGGGCAGCCTCCGAATCCATAGATATAGCCATGGACATATCTTCGGTGGCATTCAGACAGATGGCCGGAGCTGTGGCGCCCGCAGACAAGGCTGGCTAAAGGTTACTGCATTCAGGCCGGAAGTCCAGGCGAAAATTGTGGATATGCCTTTTGATGGGGAAAATCTTTTTGGCAAACATGTAGATGATGCTCTGCAAGGAATACAATCAGACACAGACACAGCGAGAGCGTAGGTTCTCTGCAACAAAATAAGTTCCAGTGCTTTCGGAGAAGAGGATCTAGAGGCCAGTATAATCAGATATCTTCTTACCAGTCTAACAGATACCAGCCTTACAATCAACAGGGGTACCGTCAATTTTCCAGGAACCAACAATTTTGTTCTTCAAATACGTCCTACCAGCAGCAGCCCAGAGGGGCGTCTGCTGCAAGGGGAAAATCACAGATCTCCAATCGGAGACCGTGACAATGCAAGGCGCCGACCTCCTCGTCACACCTCAAACAGGACTATTATCTCTTTCCATACCCTAGAATTCATACAAAAAACCCCGAATCACAGGAAACAACAACACCTTTCAGCCCTCAAGGCAGAAATGTTGTCTCTTATTGTAAAAGGGGCGATAGAGGAAGTTCCACCTTGACAGCGAGGGAAAGGATTTTACTTGCATTTTTTTCTTGATAAGGAGTAAGTAAAATTTTATTGTGCATGGTTAATTAAAACCTTTACAAAAAAGGGAGAGAATTTCAAAGAACCTATTCCATAAAATAGGTAAAAATGCATCTGCATACTAGTGTACATTTCAAAGTAATAGAGTCTATCTTTCATTATCAGACTTCAAAGTCTTTTGTTTTGCTAAGACTTTGAATTTTATCCCATTGATCGCCTCCTTTTTGTTTTTCAGCAATAGAAGACTCGCTTTCTGAAAAAAACTGGTGGCCCTGCAGGCTGTTTGCAGCTGTTGGATGTTCAATACTAACATGACTGCCGGCCGACATGTTCTGATTTGGTAAAGGCGAAATATTTGAAGGAGATAATACGTCTCAAATTGCTCCGAGAAGGACAGATGCACAGGACGTGGATCAAGGTTTCTTCAGAAAGGCCACAAAGTCTGCACAATGATGTTTGCCATGTTTGCCGGCATGCCGGGATCTGATCTTTTGTGGTGTAGGTTCCCAGCCGCAGTCTCTCATACGTGGTCAGTACCATCCAGCTGTGTTTTTTCTTGGCTAATGTTGCTTTGTCAGCAATCCAGGATTTGTGTTTTGCCGCACCATTGGCTGCTTTTTTAAAGGCTGCGAAGGTGTGATCGATGTTCCACGTCTCTTGCATATCAAGCTTTTTCAACGCTTCTTCCAGTATTTTTTTCCATGCCTTTTTTCCTTTTGTTTGATTTCGGACCAACAGTGACCCATCAGCGTATCCTCTTGTGCTGCTCTTAGTTTCCAGACCCAATTTTCCAGGAACCAACAATTTTGTTCTTCAAATACGTCCTACCAGCAGCAGCCCAGAGGGACGTCTGCAGCGAGGGGAAAATCACAGATCTCCAATCGGAGACCGTGACAATGCAAGGCGCCGACCTCCTCGTCACACCTCAAACAGGACCATTATCTCTTTTTTTATCCTCAATGGCTGTCGATTACAACGGACAGATGGGTACTGGATGTGATCCATCAGGCCATACCCTAGAATTCATACAAAAAAACCCGAATCAACTGCCTGTTCACAGGAAACAACAACACCTTTCAGCCCTCAAGGCAGAAATGTTGTCTCTTATTGTGAAAGGGGCGATAGAGGAAGTTCCGCCTTGACAGCGAGGGATAGGATTTTGCTTGCATTTTTTTCTTGATAAGGAAAAAGCAGTCTTCCAAATGGAGGAAATTAATGGACCTGAGAGGCTTTAACAACTTCATCAGAAAAATATTGTTCCGTATGCTGTCTCTTCCGGAAATCCTCCTGATGCTACGCAGGGGAGATTACATTGCATCCCTAGATCTTAGTTGCCTATTTTCATATCCCAATTCACATAAAACACAGGCAGTATTTACGATTCGCGGTGGCAGGGCGCCACTACCAGTTCAAAGTGTTACCCTTCGGTCTTAGATCCGCGCCAAGGGTTTTCACAAAATTCATGGCGCCAGTAGCAGCGCACTTGAAACAACAAGGCCACCAGATATATCCGTATCTGGACGATTGGCTAATAAAAGGTGCATCATACCAAGACACCCTGCACTCACTACAATGCTGCATGGATCTCTTCCATTGCCTAGGCATACGGATCAATATGGAAAAATCTTCTCTCATTCCATCACAGTCTCTTCAATTTCTAGGAGCCAAGCTTCAGACGAAGGAAGCAAAAGCGTACCTTTCAGAAGAACGCACTCAGAAAATCTTTGGCGTAACAATTACAAACAACAAGCATTTGCAATGCAATAGGTCTTCCATTAGGAAAGTTTGAGCTATTGGTACTGTAAATGACACTTTTTTTTATTTATGTTTTGTTTTTGAAAATAGCAAAATTAATAGCTCTGTTATTTACAATGCCAATAGTTATAACTTTCGCAAATGTGACACCTATAGCTTTTTTAATGCAATATTTGTTGTCTTTACGTGACTTACATGTATTGATATTCCAAATAACAATGGCTTTTAATTTTTTATAATAATGAATACATAAATAAAAGTTATTGTAATTTATAATGGCAATAACTTAAACATTTGTAAATAACTTTTGTGAAGATTATGTTCAGTGTATTTTACTGGGACGAAAATCCAAGAACAGAAGTTAAATATTAACATATTTTTGTTACATTTGTAATAAAGCTTGAAACATTGAGAGAACATATTTGAACCAGTTGTTGTTGAATGGTTGCACAGATTGAGGATGTGGTGGCGCTGAGTGATGTTGTGATGGCGAACGAATGATGCTGTAGTGTTTAGTGATGCTGTGGTATTGCATAGTGACGTTGTGGTGCCCCTGAGTGGTGCTGTGGTGGTGCTGAGTGATGCTGTATGCTATGCTATGTTTTGTTATGATATGCCATGTTTTGTTGTGTTTTATTATGCTATGCTATGCTTTGTTTTGCATTGCTATTTTTTATGCTATGCTATGCTTTTTTGTGTTTGGTATGCTATGCTATGTTTTGCTAAGCTATTATATGTTTTGTTAAGCTATGTTATGCTATGTGTTGTTGTGTTTTGCTATGCTATGTTTTTCTATTGTTGCTTTTTAGGGCTCGGGCCTGCGTCACCACGAAGTGGGGGCGGAGCTTCCGGGCTCTTTTGTATTCGAAAAAAAAAAGAATTCTGAAAGAGGTCCAGGCTGGCACATTCCTTAGTGCGCGCCGCGTTTTTTATGGCATTTGCCTAGTGATTCGTCTTCGCTGTGCTGTCTATTTAGTAGCCTTGACGTGAGGGGCTATATTTAGTTTTCGTCCGTCATTTATTTCAGTTTCATGGCATAAAGTGTGCGGTTACGTGCACGGAAGACTTATTAATCTTAATTAGGAGCTGTCAGGCTGGCAGTGTAATGCATTCCAGATGGTGTGCGCGCGTTCACCATAGAGCAGTGAGTTTGTCGGGCGCGCGTCCTCCTCACGTGCACACAGGCATTGATGAACTGCCTAAATGCATTTGTGGCTATGTGTATTTTTTATTTATAGAGGATTTTGTGACTCAGGTACTTTGTTCGTGTTCGGGTGCAGGGGATATCAGTTTATCAACAGTGGAAATACCCCCCACGCAGAAACGAAAAATAGGTTTCAAAGTGCAATTCTTCCTTCCATTTCCAGAGACGGAATTGTACCCCTGTTTCATTGAATGTCTTTAGGGGTCTGTGTACGCGGAAAAGACCATTGGCAGGCATCGGAAGCAGCCCATGACGCTGATCTCGTGAGCCTGGTCCGAGCTTGGCTCCCGCTGTTTAATGAGAGCGGGGATATGAAAGATGTCAAGGCGAAGTGATAAAATGGCGGTAGTTTAGGCCCCAGCACGCAGCATTTACTATCCGAGGCCCACTGAGGAAAATGTGAACAGGCATTTGGTGAAAATCCCTGGCTCTCCTGTTGTTAATTACATCACATAGATAAAATCTGTCAGACCGAGTTTGCCGCGCCAAAATAATTATACAAGTGTGTCTGCCTCCGACGCAGCAGAAGGAACCAAGAAGCCCACTCCACAGCCAGAGACGGGCTGCCAATTTGCAGCATGAAAAATGCGAACAATTCCAAAGGTTGAACCGTGCGTCGGTGAACTCTTTCCTTGCCAGGTTCAGGGCGAAAAAAAAGGACACACGATGCGTGAAAGAGAAAAGAACTGGACAGATGGAGAACAGACGCAAGGGCAACAAAAACAAGAAAGGTTTTCAATTTTTCTTGTCACTCTAATAATCATTTGAGCACTTAAGAGGAAGGGTAAGGTTCATGCCCTGGCAGCTAACACTTAGAAGTTATCCCCTATGGGAGGCCGTTGAAACCTGGGTACTGGCAATACATTGGCAGGAGGTTATACCAGACACCCTAAAGAGGACCTTGGCCATGAACCCTTCTTTGCAAAACCACATAGCATTTAAAGTGGCAAACGTGAGCCATTTAAACTCTGCTACTGCAGAGTGGCGGTGACTGCAGAGTGGCGGTGAGTGCAGAGTGGAGGTGAGTGCAGAGTGGCTGTGAGTGCAGAGTGGCTGTGAGTGCAGAGTGGCTGTGAGTGCAGAGTGGCGGTGACTGCAGAGTGGCGGTGAGTGCAGAGTGGCGGTGACTGCAGAGTGGCGGTGACTGCAGAGTGGCGGTGTGTGCAGAGTGGCGGTGTGTGCAGAGTGGCGGTGTGTGCAGAGTGGCGGTGACTGCAGAGTGGCGGTGACTGCAGAGTGGCGGTGACTGCAGAGTGGCGGTGAGTGCAGAGTGGCGGTGAGTGCAGAGTGGGGGTGAGTGCAGAGTGGGGGTGAGTGCAGAGTGGGGGTGAGTGCAGAGTGGCGGTGACTGCAGAGTGGCGGTGACTGCAGAGTGGCGGTGACTGCAGAGTGGCGGTGACTGCAGAGTGACTGCAGAGTGGCGGTGACTGCAGAGTGGCGGCGAGTGCAGAGTGGCGGCGAGTGCAGAATGGCGGCGAGTGCAGAGTGGCGGCGAGTGCAGAGTGGCGGCGACTGCAGAGTGGCGGTGACTGCAGAGTGGCGGTGACTGCAGAGTGGCGGTGACTGCAGTGTGGTTGTGACTGCATTGTGGCGGTGACTGCAGAGTGGCGGTGACTGCAGAGTGGCGGTGACTGCAGAGGGTGGTGAGTGGCGGTGAGTGCAGAGTGGCGGTGACTGCAGAGTGGCGGTGAGTGCAGAGTGACTGCAGAGTGGCGGTGAGTGCAGAGTGGCGGTGAGTGCAGAGTGGCGGTGAGTGCAGAGTGGCGGTGACTGCAGAGTGGCGGTGACTGCAGAGTGGCGGTGACTGCAGAGTGACTGCAGAGTGGCGGTGACTGCAGAGTGGTGGTGAGTGCAGAGTGGGGGTGAGTGCAGGTGCAGAATAAACAGTGTGTGACTATGCAGGGTGACATTGGGAGTGTGCGGGTGAGCAGTGTGTGAATGTGTAGGGGCAGTGTGTGATTGTGCAGAAAACACTGCACACACATACACCACACACACATAGCACACACACACACCATAGACCCATACACCACACACACACCAGGCACACAGAAACCACACACCTCAGTCTCTCAAAACCACACACTCGTCAACACAACACACTCACCACCACACTCCCCAGGCTCACCCCCACAGACTCACCGCCACACACTCACCAGTACACAGAATACAACACACAGAACAACACACCCCCAGCCGTCAATGAATGCTTTCACCATGCACAAACACCAACAACCATCAGCCATCTGTGCACGCTTTTACCAAGCACACACCCACCAGCCGTCAGTGCACCCTTCCACCAGGCACACACACCTCCAGCCGGCAGTGCACTTTTCCACCAAGCAATCGCAGTATGGTACACTTTACTTTTAAACATATTCATATAAAACACAGCATGCCACCATTGGTAAAATTACAATACAACCCACATAATTCCACTACACACCACATGCACACACTCCATAACACATGGCGAAAAGACATTGGCATTTACAATGCCATTAGCTCAAACTCAAATAAATCCGAGCCCGATTGCATTTCTAATGCTTGTTTGTTATGCTATGCTAGTCTGTGTTGTGTTTTGTTATGCTATGCTATGTTTTGTTATGCGGGTGAGTGAGGGTGAGGGTGAGATGGTTGTGAGGTTGAGGGTGTGTGAGGGTGAGGGTGTGTGAGGGAGGGTGAGAGGGTGAGTAAGGGTGAGTGAGGGAGGGTGAGGGTGAGAGGGTTGTGAGGCTGTGTGAGGGTGAGTGAGGGAGGGTGAGGGTGGGTGAGAGGCTGTGTAAGGGTGAGGGGGTGTGAGGGTGAGAGGGTTGTGAGGGTGAGAGGGTTGTGAGGGGGTGTGAGGGTGAGCGTGGGTGAGGGTGAGAGGGTTGTGAAGGTGAGGGGGTGTGAGGGTGTGTGAGGGTGAGAGGGTGAGAGGGTTGTGAGGGTGAGGGTGTGTGAGGGTTGTGAGGGTGAGGGTGTGTGAGGGTGAGAGGGTGTCTGAGGGTGAGTGAGGGAGGGTGAGGGGGTGAGGGTGGGTGAGAGGCTGTGTAAGGGTGAGGGGGCGTGAGGGTGAGAGGGTGGTGAGGGTGAGATGGGTGATAGGGTTGTGAGGGTTGTGAGGGCGAGAGGGTTATGAGGGTGAGAGGGTTGTGAGGGTGTGTGAGGGGGTGTGAGGGTGAGCGTGGGTGAGGGTGAGGGGGTGTGAGGGTGAGGGGGTGTGATGGTGAGGGGGTGTGATGGTGAGGGGGTGTGAGGGTGAGTGAGGGTGTGTGAGGGTGAGAGGGTTGTGAGGGTGAGGGTGTGTGAGGGTTGTGAGGGTGAGGGCGGGTGAGGGTGAGTGAGTGAGGGAGGGTGCGAGGGTGTGTGAGGGTGAGTGAGTGATGTCTTTTAGCCATGTGTTATGGAGTGTATGCATGTGGTGTGTAGTGGAATTATGTGAGTTGGATTGGAATTGTAGCAAAGGTGGCATGCTGCGCTTTAGATGAATATGTTTAAAAGTAAAGTGCACCATACTGCGATTGCTACAAAAGTTAATTGTGGATGCGTTAACAATTGATGTGTGCACTGATGGCTGGTGGTGTGTGTGCCTGTAGAAATTGTGCACTGATGGCTGGTGGTGTGTGTGCTTGGTGGAGGCGTGCACAGACCGCTGGTGGTGTGTGTGCCTGGTAAAAGTATGCACAGATGGCTGGAGGTGTGTGTGCCTGGTAAATGCATGCACTGATGTCTGGTGTTGTGTGCCTGGTGGAAGCCTGCACTAACAGCTGATGATGTTTGTGCCCGGTGAAAGCGTGCACTGACGGCTAGTGGTGTTTGTGCCCGGTGAAAGTGTGCAGTAACGGCTGGTGGTGTGTGTGTGTGGTTGTGTGTGTGGTTGTGTGTGTGGTTGCGTGTGTGGTGGTGAGTGTGTGGTGGTGTGTGTGGTGGTGTGTGTGGTGTGAGAGTGGTGTGTGTGTGTGTGGTCTTATGTGTGTGGTCTTATGTGTGTGGTCTTATGTGTGTGGTTTTATGTGTGTGGTCTTGTGTGTGGTCTTTTCCTGCGCACTCACTCTTACTCTGCAGTCATTCTGCACTCAGTCTGCACTCACTCTGCAGTTATTCTGCACTCATTCTGCACTCACTCACACTCTGCACTCACTCTCACTCTGCACTCATTCTGCACTCACTCTGCATTCACTCTCACTCTGCACTCACTCTCACTCTGCAGCACTCACTCACACTCTGCAGCACTCACTCACACTCTGCAGCACTCACTCTCACTCTGCAGCACTCACTCACACTCTGCAGCACTCACTCTCACTCTGCAGCACTCACTCTCACTCTGCAGCACTCACTCTCACTCTGCAGCACTCACTCTCACTCTGCAGCACTCACTCTCACTCTGCAGCACTCACTCTCACTCTGCAGCACTCACTCCCACTCTGCAGCACTCACTCTCACTCTGCACACACTCTCACTCACAGCATTTCTGAAGGAGGCAAAAAGTAACACTTCCCATCTGTCCGAGCTTTGGCACTTTACGTCCCGCATGTGGTGTGTAGTGGAATTATCTGGGTTGGATTGGAATTGTAGCAATGGTGGCATGCTGCGCTTTAGATGAATATGTTTAAAAGTAAAGTGCACCATACTGCGATTGCTACAATAGTTAATTGTGGATGCGTTAACAATTGATGTGTGCACTGATGGCTGGTGGTGTGTGTGCCTTTAGAAATTGTGCACTGATGGCTGGTGGTGTGTGTGCTTGGTGGAGGCGTGCACAGACCGCTGGTGGTGTGTGTGCCTGGTTAAAGTGTGCACAGATGGCTGGAGGTGTGTGTGCCTGGTAAATGCATGCACTGATGTCTGGTGCTGTGTGCCTGGTGGAAGCCTGCACTGACAGCTGATGGTGTTTGTGCCCGGTGATAGCGTACACTGACGGCTGGTGGTGTTTGTGCCCGGTGAAAGTGTGCAGTGACGGCTGGTGGTGTGTGTGTGTGGTTGTGTGTGTGGTTGTGTGTGTGGTTGCGTGCGTGGTGGTGAGTGTGTGGTGGTGAGTGTGTGGTGGTGTGTGTGTGGTGGTGAGAGTGGTGTGTGTGTGTGTGTGGTCTTATGTGTGTGGTCTTTTCCTGCGCACTCACTCTTACTCTGCAGTCATTCTGCACTCAGTCTGCACTCACTCTGCACTTATTCTGCACTCATTCTGCACTCACTCACACTCTGCACTCACTCTCACTCTGCACTCACTCTGCATTCACTCTCACTCTGCACTCACTCTCACTCTGCAGCACTCATTCTCACTCTGCAGTACTCACTCACACTCTGCAGCACTCACTCACACTCTGCAGCACTCACTCACACTCTGCAGCACTCACTCTCACTCTGCAGCACTCACTCTGCAGCACTCACTCTCACTCCGCAGCACTCACTCTCACTCTGCACACACTCTCACTCACAGCATTTCTGAAGGAGGCAAAAGTAACACTTCCCATCTCTCCGAGCTTTGGCACTTTACGTCCCGATCCCTTCCAGATGGAGAGGGGCGGCAGCATCTGTCCAGAGGGGGAGGGGTCCTCTAACGAGAGGGTGAGTGAGAGGAGGTTCTGCACCTTAATGTCTGTTGTTGAACCGGCCCAATCCGCATGTCTCCACTGTGTACATGTGGACAGTCGGGTCAAGCACATCACCAGGTTGCACATGAGTTTAGCATGTCACCCCAAACATCAACAGGATTGTGCAAGGGGTTAAGTACATCCTCTTACAGTCTGCATGAGATAACTACAGCATCACACCAACCTACGGGATTAAACAGTGGGTATTGACCACCATGCCCTCCTGGGCATAGTACAGAGGGTTATAACGCACTTCACTACAACCTCCTACAGAATAGTACAGTCAGTAGGTTATTATGCATTTTGCCACGGCCAGCAGGATTATACAGGGGATTTAGTATACCCTCCCGTAGAATTTACATGGAGTTAAGCACATCAATGCATTCTCCATCTAAATAGTACAGGCCATAAACACATCACCATACCCTCCTGCAGCATGTTCATTTGGCTAAGTTCATCATTACTCCCTCCTTCAGGATGGTATCGGGGGTTAAAAACGTGACGTAAATGGCAGAATTGTACTGGGGGAAAGAAGATCACCGTGCCCTCTGCGAATTTTGCAAGGGGTTACATTAATTCAATACATTTTGAAACGTGCTGGTGAAGTTCCACAGAATAGTGCTATGGTGCAAGTTAAGCACATCACCTTCATCTGCAGGAATGTACACAGATGGCCATGCGGCTGCTGCGCAGAGTATATCGCCACTTATGTAGCCTACATATCTTGTGCATGGGCTGAAGAGAAGCTGGTGCAAGATCACGGGGCCACCGTGAGAGGTGTGGGGGGGTCTGCACTGAAACATGCGTTCTATCTAAGCACATACTGAAGTGCTTTTCGCGTGCTATACATGTGACATACCATGATAATAATTGTGAGCCAATTAAATGTTACTAATGACATCTGCTAATAACTATATGTACAAGGGTATTAGTGCAATTGTGAATTGAATGGTGTGAGCACGACACATTCTAACTAACCGTCTTGTAAGAGGCCCATGTAATGAGATATTTAATTTCACTCGTGTGATATAACCCCGTGCTCAGAATCACCCTGGCAGGAACCGGATGTGCACTTCCGCAAAGAAAAATACGCTATTTAAATGACTTTGAGGGATAGACATGGCATCCACGGAAACTCGCCGTGTCCCTCGCTGCACTCAGTAACGATAATAAACAGCACTGCGCACTCTGGGCATCTGCATACATCACATGCATGTATATTCGTGAATATGTAGTGTTTGTGTACACACAGATTTCTTTTAAATAAATACAGTGCTGGCAGATTAGTAAATGGTTGCCAGAATCAAGGCTGTGCACACAGTATTTTGTAAGGATGACGGTAAATACGGTTGATAAAGTCTCTGGGGCGCTCACCTCAAGCAGAGGAAGCTACAGCGACGTGACTTAGTTCAGTGTATCTTATGTGCAGATATGCGCGGGGGCCTCCCGGACTCCCTGCTCGACGCGGCTCTCAGGTATATGCCCCCCTCTTCCACAGCCCTGAGTCACGCTGTGGTCGTGGCGTTACAGAAGAGCCGCCATTAGTCCAGCCGTCCTGGAGTTGACTCGCACTATGGCATCAATGCGCTGAGTACAACGATTCTTTTTTGCATTCTCTTGTGCCCATGATATTGATGGGGGCTTTCCACGGTGCGGGCTTGCCCCGGTCCCGGCCCGTGACAGTGAAGCGCAGTTGGTTCACCTCCTCCCGGTCGATGCAGTGCAGCACACTCAGCTAAAACCTCCCAGTAACTTGAGATCGCCTCGGAGGCGGAAGCCGCGAGTGGTGCGCGCACACACCATATGCGTTCAATGATCGTGCCCGTGCCTGTGCCTGAAATGCGCGTAATAGACAAAACAACACGCAGTAAAAGGCCTATAGCAGGCCGGGTATTGAAAATCACACGGACGAGCTTGAGGAATGTGCAAGCCTGTTTGTGGCGCTCCTCACACCGCAGCTCCCAGCCCACAGGCGTGCCTCCTGAAATCCCCCGCACACCTCCCAGCTCCAGCGATGACACACACTCGCTTAACAGGGGTTCAGCGAGCGCTAACGAAACTGAAACTTCCGGCGCATGGCAGTCAGAAACGAGCAAGGCATGCCGGGAATGACGTAGGCAACAAACCCAGAGTGACAACTGGGTGAGAGCCTAATACGTCAGACCGACGCTCTGCTTTGAGACGTGCCGCCCGCCATCCACCCGCAGCTATGCACAGCCCCGCCGCCATCTCTAACAATGATGGAAGGCCTGCGTGTGCCTGGCGAGTGGGGTTGGGAGGGTGTGTGTGCGCGTTTGTGTGTGTGTATGTAAGCCCCGCGTGTGTGGGGAGAGGAGGAAGGGGATGCGTGTGTGCGGGTGGGAATGTGTGTGCGCATGAGTCAGTGTGGCTGTGTTTGCGCATGGGAATGAGACACGAGAGGGGCACGGCGTTGTGCGCGCCCGCGAGGTGAAATCTGCGCTTGTGCACCTCTCGTGTCCACATTCCCAAATACGGGTAACAATAGTTGTCTTGCTGACAGCAATCAATGCTTTCGCATTGAGTGCAGGTCAGCTCGACTTAAAAAGGTCCAGTGAGAATCTTCAAATCATTGTTGGGTATGATGTCTTCCCACCCGCGTAGCTAGGGGGGGTGAGGGGGGCGGACTGCGGCACTGTTTTGGAGGCAGCAAGGCAGCGCAGCACTTGTGGCACGTTGCACGCAAGTTGGTGTGCTGCGCGCGCGAGTCAGGCAGTCACTCCTGGGCAATGGCAACCTCCAGCGTGCGCAAAGACACGGGCTACTGCGGGGACGAGCCACAGGTGAGGTCCCAGAGTCATGCTGAGCTTAGCTGCCGCCGTGGTGCGCATCACCGGCCGCTCAAGAGGCATGATCACGACAGGCGGCCCGGGTGCGCAAAACACTTCTGCAGCCGCCGGCTCACAGTGAGAGTCTGGCTGGCGAGCGCCACTGGGGCCCAGGATGAGTCTGAGTGGCCAGGCAGCCTGAGAACAGTCTGCAGCAGAGTGCACCATCGATGGGCAGCAGTGCAGTCATGCACGGACGGTC
Organism: Lissotriton vulgaris; assembly: GCF_964263255.1. Taxonomy (NCBI): domain Eukaryota; kingdom Metazoa; phylum Chordata; class Amphibia; order Caudata; family Salamandridae; genus Lissotriton; species Lissotriton vulgaris. Next base: position 59,040,368 of record NC_141700.1, read on the forward strand.
CCGCTGCACTGGCTCTGTGAACTCTGCCCCCTTCACAGCCGCCTCTTCGCCCTCCTTTCACCTCTCCGCCTCCTGCCACTGAAGGTCACGCTCCCTCTCCAACTCACAGGAACTGACAGCTGGGAGATTCACCCGACCCCGAGAACTGCCCTTGGGTTTTCATATTGTAACATACCTCCGAGTGAAGTCCGCGCTACATACAACTGCACAAATATATTGCTTTTAATATTCAAAGATTAAGCAGCATTTTTACAGGCTAAACGCTCATGTTATACCTGCCCAATAAAGCCATTATAAATTCTGCTCTTTAAGTTTTCCTAAAGTTTAACGTGAAACTCTCAGGAATCTATTTTTCCGAATTTGCTTTTCTAAGTCTACTTCTTTGGTTACTCCTTTCTTTCTTTCATGTTGGTGAAAACTGCTATGATGCATACTGAAACGGTGCATAGTTGGCATAAGGGACTTATCAAGGTATTTACATTTTTTTAACTTCTTTTTATTAAACAATGTCAGCAGTGCAAAACTGTTACATAGGCATGCCCTGAGGTACGTGTTCCCTCGATGATTCACACAATCTGCGATTCACAAATATGGTATCACAGACAATTAGTACGGATATACACTAGGGCCGAGTTTAGCAAATTGAAAGACAGTGAAGTACCAGGGGTGGTGGCTGAGCCCTCTCAATCTTTTCTCCTGAGGCTTGTATGCACCCCCATGCTTAATTGTGTCTCAATGTTAATTGCTTAGACTTGCAATGCAACGTAGTTTCAGCCTCAGGTTGTTAATAAATAACGAGCGGCACTGCACGCCCTGCTATTATCAGCGAATGAATTTTTTTATCAAATTGCTCAAAGTGTCTTTTTGAGATAAATTAGTCTGCAGAGGGTTTGTGACCTCTAAGCTATGCGTGTACCTTTCCATTTCCAGTACTTTGCTGCCGTTTTAAAATCTTCTTATAGTTCTCTTTGCGCAAATGGGTGTAATTTCTGATATTTATGTTTCCGTTGTTTTTATTGCTTGATTTTCCTTGCGAAAAAAGTGTTACTCATAGTTGTTGAAATGTCACTCATAATTACGCTGACATTATAAAAATGTCACTTAGCAATCTGAAACCTTGGCAGCTATGCTTCCTTTATGTCCGGCCTGCTGTTTTTACCTGTACTTCTGGTGCCAGCTGCGCCACTCCACATGCACAAACCATGAGCTGAACATTGCAGGCATTGCTCTGCAACTGCAGAAACTTAGACATGGCCGCCGGTTGTACAGTGGGGTGTCGGAGAACATTCCATAAAGTATAGAACCCTGCGAATGCTGGTAATTTCTAAGTTTTTATTTCTTTATTTGAAATTTTATATCACACACAGATGACGTTAAAGTACTCTACAGTTATTTTTTTACAAAAAAATGTGAGAAATGATTCCAAATATTAAACATACATATTTACAAAGAAATGTTCAGGATGATGTCAGAGCATTTTGCAATTTGTAGAAACATATTCTGAGAATGCATCGAAGTCATACAAATCCATGTTAGCAAAGATGTGTTGTCTTATAGTGAACATTAAGTCGTCAATTTTTTCTTCACGCTACAATATTTGATTTAAGAAAGTCCAATTGGTCGCACACTGCTTGTCCTATCAGCATGTAGCCCCAAAGCACTGTGGTCCATGTAGTTAGCATCAGCGGGTGCGCCTCTGCCAGGGTCTTGAGCAAAAAATCCAAGTCGCGTTGGCCATCCCTGGACACGTGTTTCGAGGTTGTTACCTCTCGTCAGCAGGGAATAGGCATGTATGTAGGGTGCTGCATAGGCTGCCAAAAAATATCATCAGGTTCGGTACCACTCGTGGCACGCAGGTGCGTAACCCGGCTCGTCAGCCCCACCAGCTCAAGGGAGCTTGAATATAAATGAAAGTCCAATTGGTCGCACACTGCTTGTCCTATCAGCGTGTTGCCCCAAAGCACTGTGGGCCATGTAGTTAGCATCAGCGGGTGCGCCTCTGCCAGGGTCTTGAGCAAAAAATCCAAGTCACGTTGGCCATCCCTGGACACGTGTTTCGAGGTTGTTACCTCTCGTCAGCAGGGAATAGGCATGTATGTAGGGGTGCTGCATAGGCTGCCAAAAAATATCATCAGGTTCGGTACCACTCGTGGCACGCAGGTGCGTAACCCGGCTCGTCAGCCCCACCAGCTCAAGGGAGCTTGAATATAAATGAAAGTCCAATTGGTCGCACACTGCTTGTCCTATCAGCATGTTGCCCCAAAGCACTGTGGTCCATGTAGTTAGCATCAGCGGGTGCGCCTCTGCCAGGGTATTGAGCAAAAAATCCAAGTCGCGTTGGCCATCCCTGGACACGTGTTTCGAGGTTGTTACCTCTCGTCAGCAGGGAATAGGCATGTATGTAGGGGTGCTGCATAGGCTGCCAAAAAATATCATCAGGTTCGGTACCACTCATGGCACGCAGGTGCGTAACCCGACTCGTCAGCCCCACCAGCTCAAGGGAGCTTGAATATAAATGAAAGTCCAATTGGTCGCACACTGCTTGTCCTATCAGCGTGTTGCCCCAAAGCACTGTGGTCCATGTAGTTAGCATCAGCGGGTGCGCCTCTGCCAGGGTCTTGAGCAAAAAATCCAAGTCGCGTTGGCCATCCCTGGACACGTGTTTCGAGGTTGTTACCTCTCGTCAGCAGGGAATAGGCATGTATGTAGGGGTGCTGCATAGGCTGCCAAAAAATATCATCAGGTTCGGTACCACTCGTGGCACGCAGGTGCGTAACCCGGCTCGTCAGCCCCACCAGCTCAAGGGAGCTTGAATATAAATGAAAGTCCAATTGGTCGCACACTGCTTGTCCTATCAGCGTGTTGCCCCAAAGCACTGTGGTCCATGTAGTTCGCATCAGCGGGTGCGCCTCTGCCAGGGTCTTGAGCAAAAAATCCAAGTCGCGTTTGCCATCCCTGGACACGTGTTTCGAGGTTGTTACCTCTCGTCAGCAGGGAATAGGCCTGTATGTAGGGGTGCTGCATAGGCTGCCAAAAAATATCATCAGGTTCGGTACCACTCGTGGCACGCAGGTGCGTAACCCGGCTCGTCAGCCCCACCAGCTCAAGGGAGCTTGAATATAAATGAAAGTCCAATTGGTCGCACACTGCTTGTCCTATCGGCGTGTTGCCCCAAAGCACTGTGGTCCATGTAGTTAGCATCAGCGGGTGCGCCTCTGCCAGGGTCTTGAGCAAAAAATCCAAGTCCCGTTGGCCATCCCTGGACACGTGTTTCGAGGTTGTTACCTCTCGTCAGCAGGGAATAGGCATGTATGTAGGGGTGCTGCATAGGCTGCCAAAAAATATCATCAGGTTCGGTACCACTCGTGGCACGCAGGTGCGCAACCCGGCTCGTCAGCCCCACCAGCTCAAGGGAGCTTGAATATAAATGAAAGTCCAATTGGTCGCACACTGCTTGTCCTATCAGCGTGTTGCCCCAAAGCACTGTGGTCCATGTAGTTAGCATCAGCGGGTGCGCCTCTGCCAGGGTCTTGAGCAAAAAATCCAAGTCGCGTTGGCCATCCCTGGACACATGTTTCGAGGTTGTTACCTCTCGTCAGCAGGGAATAGGCATGTATGTAGGGGTGCTGCATAGGCTGCCAAAAAATATCATCAGGTTCGGTACCACTCGTGGCACGCAGGTGCGTAACCCGGCTCGTCAGCCCCACCAGCTCAAGGGAGCTTGAATATAAATGAAAGTCCAATTGGTCGCACACTGCTTGTCCTATCAGCGTGTTGCCCCAAAGCACTGTGGTCCATGTAGTTAGCATCAGCGGGTGCGCCTCTGCCAGGGTCTTGAGCAAAAAATCCAAGTCGCGTTGGCCATCCCTGGACACGTGTTTCGAGGTTGTTACCTCTCGTCAGCAGGGAATAGGCATGTATGTAGGGGTGCTGCATAGGCTGCCAAAAAATATCATCAGGTTCGGTACCACTCGTGGCACGCAGGTGCGTAACCCGGCTCGTCAGCCCCACCAGCTCAAGGGAGCTTGAATATAAATGAAAGTCCAATTGGTCGCACACTGCTTGTCCTATCAGCGTGTTGCCCCAAAGCACTGTGGTCCATGTAGTTAGCATCAGCGGGTGCGCCTCTGCCAGGGTCTTGAGCAAAATATCCAAGTCGCGTTTGCCATCCCTGGACACGTGTTTCGAGGTTGTTACCTCTCGTCAGCAGGGAATAGGCCTGTATGTATGGGTGCTGCATAGGCTGCCAAAAAATATCATCAGGTTCGGTACCACTCGTGGCACGCAGGTGCGTAACCCGGCTCGTCAGCCCCACCAGCTCAAGGGAGCTTGAATATAAATGAAAGTCCAATTGGTCGCACACTGCTTGTCCTATCGGCGTGTTGCCCCAAAGCACTGTGGTCCATGTAGTTAGCATCAGCGGGTGCGCCTCTGCCAGGGTCTTGAGCAAAAAATCCAAGTCCCGTTGGCCATCCCTGGACACGTGTTTCGAGGTTGTTACCTCTCGTCAGCAGGGAATAGGCATGTATGTAGGGGTGCTGCATAGGCTGCCAAAAAATATCATCAGGTTCGGTACCACTCGTGGCACGCAGGTGCGCAACCCGGCTCGTCAGCCCCACCAGCTCAAGGGAGCTTGAATATAAATGAAAGTCCAATTGGTCGCACACTGCTTGTCCTATCAGCGTGTTGCCCCAAAGCACTGTGGTCCATGTAGTTAGCATCAGCGGGTGCGCCTCTGCCAGGGTCTTGAGCAAAAAATCCAAGTCGCGTTGGCCATCCCTGGACACGTGTTTCGAGGTTGTTACCTCTCGTCAGCAGGGAATAGGCATGTATGTAGGGGTGCTGCATAGGCTGCCAAAAAATATCATCAGGTTCGGTACCACTCGTGGCACGCAGGTGCGTAACCCGGCTCGTCATCCCCACCAGCTCAAGGGAGCTTGAATATAAATGAAAGTCCAATTGGTCGCACACTGCTTGTCCTATCAGCGTGTTGCCCCAAAGCACTGTGGTCCATGTAGTTAGCATCAGCGGGTGCGCCTCTGCCAGGGTCTTGAGCAAAAAATCCAAGTCGCGTTGGCCATCCCTGGACACGTGTTTCGAGGTTGTTACCTCTCGTCAGCAGGGAATAGGCATGTATGTAGGGGTGCTGCATAGGCTGCCCAAAAATATCATCAGGTTCGGTACCACTCGTGGCACGCAGGTGAGTAACCCGGCTCGTCAGCCCCACCAGCTCAAGGGAGCTTGAATATAAATGAAAGTCCAATTGGTCGCACACTGCTTGTCCTATCAGCGTGTTGCCCCAAAGCACTGCGGTCCATGTAGTTAGCATCAGCGGGTGCGCCTCTGTCAGGGTCTTGAACAAAAAATCCAAGTCGCGTTGGCCATCCCTGGACACGTGTTTTGAGGTTGTTACCTCTCGTCAGCAGGGAATAGGCATGTATGTAGGGGTGCTGCATAGGCTGCCAAAAAATATCATCAGGTTCGGTACCACTCGTGGCACGCAGGTGCGTAACCCGGCTCCCGTCTCGCGTCTAGAGACATCAGATACTAGCACCTGCTTGCACCAACTTGGTGTTATACCCACGAATTTTATCCTGAGGTGTATGAACTGCATTGACCATAATGCGAAGGGGCGACCCGGTTAAGAGGTCAGGAGTGTGCTCCCTCCCTGTTTCCTGTTTCTGGGGCTTCCTTGAGCCTCCTTAGCTGACGAGCTGTAGGCGATGCACCTCTGCGCCCGAGAGGCAACGAAGCCTGGATTGTTTGCAGCCTCTTAACCACCCCGGATTTATCTCTACTGATGACGGATATTATCCAGAAACGCGAGCCATGTCTCGCGTCTAGAGACATCAGATACTAGCACCTGCTTGCACCAACTTGGTGTTATACCCACGAATTTTATCCTGAGGTGTATGAACTGCATTGACCATAATGCGAAGGGGCGACCCGGTTAAGAGGTCAGGAGTGTGCTCCCTCCCTGTTTCATATTTGATTTAAGAATTGCACTGCATATGTGGCGGTGCAGGTACTGGAGAGAGCTGCAATTAAATGTCACAAACGTAAGTGTTAGTATGGTGGCAGTCTGTGTGTTCTCCTTTGTACTGCCGGTCACCAGTGTATTTAACTGTGTAGCCTTGGACCGTGTCATGTATGTGCATGTAACTTGCATGATTGAGGTAACTATTAGCGGTGATACTTCGTGACTCTCGGTCCTTTTTCCCCAGCCCCCTCCCCAGGGGCGGCAATCTGAAGGATAGCCCTGGGCACCACAAGCTCTAGCTACGCCCCTGTGTCTTCCTGCATCCCCTTAGTTCCCAATTGACGGTTACACATTAAGAGCTTCTCGACATGCAATGGGTGTGTGAGAAAGTGGCTCTATATATACTGGACCAAAGTAAGGTACAGTGTGTATAGAGGCCACCAACCCCAGAGGTATAACAGAGGTTAAAGTCAGGGCTGACCTTACTCTCAAAAATGGTAGCTTGGTTGAGCAGTAAGGCAGTACCAGAGGACAGTGTAAAGGATTTGTTGTACACACTCAGTCCGCAAAAGGTTTCTCACACTCAAGGACTGAACTCCAGGCCAATTCTTTTTATATCAAAAGATATAGTTGTTTTATTTTTAGAACCAACAGGTATCAAAATATACTTTTCTCAATTACGAGTGATCTGAGGTAATTACTTTGCAGAAAGGTAATAACTTAGTAAACACAACAGGTACAGGGGTTGCAGTAGGCAACACAATTCTCAACACAATCTAACATTGAGCTCAATGGGTTTTTCTACAAAAAATGCAGTTGATTACTTTGTAAATTACTTTTGTAATTCGAGGACTGGATCCTAGATTCAGTCCTGGGGTCTAAGCTGAAAACAGTTTAGTAAAAACGTTTTGGTTATTGCGATGATTTTTAAGGAATATAAAGGTATTTCAAAAGTTCACACTTAAAAACTTTTCTGTGAGAATCTAGCAATGGTATCCAATGGGAGAAAATTCAGGTTGGAGGTAAAGTACGTTCTCGTTACTTTTGTAATCCAGTACTGGGCTCCTAGGTCCAGCACTGAGATCTCTACTTAAGACAGGTAAGTAATTACGTTTCAGTAGTATGTACGATTTTTAAAGAATATTTCAAGTTTTCAAAAGTAGACAGAAGAAATTTCATGGAAAAGCAGACAATGGATTCCTATGGAGAAAATACAGGTTACTAGTAAACTCGGTTCGGATTACTTTTGCGGTTCAGTACTGGGCTACAAGGTACAGTACTGGCTTCTCTCCTGATCACAAATGAGTTCTTCGGAATTCGGTATTCGGCTGATTTTATAGGAATATTTTACAGTATCAAAACTTCACACTTAGAAGATTTTTCAAATCAAACCAGTCAATGTTATCCTATGGCAGGAAAGTGAGTTATTGGTTTCCAAGTGAGGACTCCACCAATGAAGTTAAGGTTCTGGGCATAGACTCAGGGGTCCCCCAGGGTCAGGTAGGTACAGTTGGTACACCCTCAGCGGCACAGGGGCAGCCGGGTGCAGAGGTAGTTAGGCCCAATGTTATCCAATGAGAGGCAGGGGGCCTTCGGTTGGTGGCTGCTGGCTAGCAGGCCACGCGACTGTGGGAGCTGGGCTCCTGGTCACTTGCTCAGGGCAAAGGGGGAAGTAGGATAGGACACAGGGTGCATGGCCAGAGGCACTCGGGTGTGTGGATGCAGGGTGCTTTTGAGCCGTCGGGCGCTCAATTTTATTCAATAGGAAAGGCAAAAAGGGAACAAAGGCTGCAGACTCGGGGCGGTGATTATTCAGTTGCGACCACCACTTGGAGAGGTAAGTTGGGATCCGGGAGAAGAGGTAGGTTCCCCAAAGGGAGGCACAGGGGGCAGCAGGGCCCCGGGTGCAGGGGTGTCTTTGGGCGTCAGGAAATCTTACCCTCAGCTGGTCGCGGTTGAAGGGGTCCCTGGTTGTGAGGCTGCAGGCGTCGTCTGGTTCGTCGAGGAGGGTCTTTGGGCACTGGACTTTGGGTCCCAGTCGCTGGGGGGACGTCCTCGTGGTCTTTGATCACTCGGGCCGGGCTCAGCGGGTGCAGAGTGGGTTGGTTTTGTGATTCCTTGCTGGTACCAGGGGTATGGTTATTGAAGCAGAGCCTCTGCTTATGGGAGTCCCAGTCTTTAAGAGGGTCCAGGCAGGTCCTCCGGGGGTCCCAAGGTCGCTGTCCGCAGGAGTTGCCGGGATTAAGCAGGAGCAGATTCCAGGATCGACAGACCGGTAGGGCTGGGGCCAAGTCAGTTGGTGTTGTTCTGTTGTTAGCAGCTGCACTGCGGGTCGTCTTCTTCTTGATCTTCTTTCCTCTTTTCTTATCGGGATCTGAGATAGGAAGGTTTTAGGGAGCCCCTAATTACTGAATTTAGGGGTGTTACTGGTAGAGCAAGGGCTGGGACCAATAGGTCCCTGTTCTGGGGTGGGTAAACCCTCTAGTCTGCTCTTCTCCGGTGGGAGGGGGACAGGAGCCTAGCTGTGATTGGGCAGGGCTCCCCATCCTCAGGATGGCCGGAGCCCGGGGTTGTGCTTCACCTCGCCTCTTCCACCTGAGGGGTGGGGTTGGCACAGGCTGGCACAACCCCCTTCCTGACGTAGGGTTTCCCGCCAGAGTGGGGGTCAGAACTGGTGGGGGCCAGTTGCTGGGTGCAGCAAATGGTCTGGAGAAGCTCACAGAAGCTGCAGGTCTTTGAAGCTTCACCCTGCCCATCCTGGGGGAGGAGACCTAGCACCTCGCCCAGGATGTGCATTGTTGCAGACCCAGGAGAGCGGGGGCTCTCCACCCAGGGGTCCAGCAAAATGTCTGCTTTGTGGCAACCTAGGCAGCCTCTCAGCCCAGACGTGGATTGTAGGTTAGGTTTCAGGGGGCATCTCTAAGATGTCCTCTAGTGCATTTTACATTAAATCTCACACTGGCATCAGTGTGGGTTTAATGTGCTGAGAAGTTTAATACCAAACTTCTCAGTCTTCAGTGAGGCCATCATGGTGCTGTGGAGTTTGCTATGTCGACCTCCCAGCACCATATACTTTTAATGGTAGGACTGCACTTACAGTGCCCAGGAATGGCCTTGGATACTGTAGGGGCACAGGGCTCATGCACCTGTACCCACACCACTGGCATAGGGCACCCAGCTAGAGGGGTGACTGAGGTATGCCAGGGCAGTGGGTCTTGTGGGCATGGCACACAGGGATGTGTGCCATGTCCACTCTTTGTTTAGTTCTGTACTTAGACACTCAGCCTGCAAAGGCAGTGTGTGGGTGTCTGAGTACAGGGCCCCTAAGGGTGGCACAATAAGTGCTGTAGCCCTTAGGGGTCTTCTCTGGTCACCATGCCCTGGGTACCAAGGGTACCATTTACTAGGGGCTTTTAGGTGGCCAGAGATGCCACTTTGGGTTTTAGTTTCAACACAGTTTTAGGGAAGGAACACAGGCCCTGGGTACCTGGTTGGCAGGAGCCCAGGGCACACTCAGTCACAGCACATCAGCAGTTCACCAAAACGTGGGGGCATACCAATGCAAGAAAGATGGCACTTTCTCACAGGGTGCAATCCAATGGGTCCTTCGAGGATCAAAACACCTTCATTCCTCAAATGCAGGCAGTACTGTCATGGTGGAGGATCAGGAAGAATTTATCAAAAGTTCTGCTCTTCGAACCTCAGTGTCCCAGTTATGTCATGACGACAGACACATCACTACAAGGTTAGGGGGCACACCTCCAAGACCTCGAAATACAAGGCCATTGAACCATACAAGAAGCTCAGCTACATATCAACTTGTTAGAGCTAAAAGCAGTGTTCTTGGGCCTACAGGCGTTCCTCCCTAGAATCCATGATTCACTGGTACTAGTCAGGACATACAGTATGACAACTATGTGTTCGAGGCATATGAGCTGCAGATACTACACTTTGCATCAGATCGCCACCTGGTGTTGGGCTCGGATGATTGCATGTTGTTGTCGTCTTGGAAGAAGTCTTTTGTAGTCACGAGATAGGTGACTGCTCCCTTGGACGATAGTGGGCATGGACATCGGCTCCATCCTTAGATTGTTTTTTTCCGCCACTGGGTTCGGAAAAAAGTGTTCCGCTCCGGCTAGAAATAGACTTTTCAAGCACTTCGAAGTGCAAAAAAAGTCCCAAAACTCTCCAAACTATTTCGATACCGACTAACATCGTTTCGACTCTATCAGCTCGATTCCGGTCGTCGACGCGGGCCGTTGGGCCTATCCACGCCGTGAGGTCTACACCTCATGGTAAGGACTCCATTCAAGAGATGCCCCGGGTGTAGAGCAAAGTTTCCACGCAGTGACCACCACGAGCTCTGCAATCTGTGCTTATCGCCAGAACACGATGAATCGAGCTGTACAGCCTGCGCGTCCTTTCGATCCAAGAAAACCATCAGAGATCAGAGGGCCTGTCGACACGACATGCAGAGATCAGCTCCGGAACCGGTGGATATCTTTGACGAGGAGGTTCTGCTCGTTCCCGAAGAAGATTCCGATGATCTCCAAATCGTATCAGAGGCAGACGACTCAGATGACTCCATAACATCGGGTCAGCGCGTGAGTACTACTGTCCCTGCACCACACACAGCACCCATATCAAAGGCAAAGGTCAACACTCCGCCTCCGGGGCCCAGTCGCGACCGAAAAACCACTTTGACAGCCCCGCCATCGAGCCCGGCTCCGAAGAAAGTAACTAAGCCTTCCGGTAGCTCGGTACCGAGCAAGCCGCACGTGCCGATCCCACCAGCTCCCTCGGCATCTAAACCAAAAGAAGTCTTGGCTCCGAAACCGTCGACTTCGAAAGACAAGGGTACGAAGCCAGCGTCCGACGCCTCAAAGCTAACGATGCCAGCTTCCACTCCGAAGACATAGTCTTCGGTGCTGAAACTGATAAGGCCTGATTCCGACCCGTCCAAGACCTTGAAACAGCCTACGACACCGAAAACAACACCCTCGGTGACGAAAACTACGCTAAAGGACACTGTAACAACTCCTAAGGCTAAAGACAAGCAGCAACCTCGCCCGGTACCAAAAAATCGGCGCAGACAAAGGTTTCTTCAGGAGAAGAACTTTTCCAGCCAGATCCTCTGCTAAAGAAGATCTACATTGACCCAAAGACAGGTCATGTGTCCACTACACCACACAAGAAAAGGAAAGCAGATGAAACATCCACACCTGTGGTTTCTGCCAAGAAGAAGGACTCTGCCACATCCCCTATGCACCCTTCTTCACCTATACTTCCTTCTCCTTCATCTCCTGCTCCTCTTAACAATTCACCACAGATGTCTCCTTCACATTCTCCTCTTTTATCACCACACTCACCTCAAAATGATGATGAGTATAGTTTAGGAGGAGAGATAGACACAGATGAGCCTTTCCCATACCCTACAGATGACACAGTATGGGAGTACCCAAACCCACAGGATATACCAGATATTCCTGACCCACAGTCATACCCATCAAAATCTTCTCCCCCAGAAGATAACATTGGCTTTGGGCACCTATTGAACAGAGCTGCCATTTACCATGGGGTCACTATGCATTCTGATGAGGCAGAAGAATGTTTTCTATAAGATACATTTGAACAATCACAGAGATCAGTTCAAATTCTTCCTATGATTAAAGGGGTCATCAAACATGCTCCAGAACTTTTTAAAGACCTTGTACGCACTAGGATTTTAAATTCTAGAATTGAGACAAAATATAGGCCTGCACCTGCCGATCCAGCCTACATTTAAGGGCAACTACCATTAGATTAATAATTTGTGTCCAATGCTAGGAAGAGAGCAAACTCACAAACTTCAGGTGAGGCACCCCGACCTGACAAAGAATCCAAGGTCATAGATGCCTCAGGCAAAAGAATAGCTGCGCAAGCTACTAACATATGGCGTATAGCCAGGGCTTTAAGTGGGCCGGGTCTCACCAGGTCTGAGCACCGGTAGTTTTTTTACGGAGACCTCGAAACGGGTCTCTATCGGGCTCTGTTTTGTGCCCTCGCACAGGAGGTCCTTCTTTTTTCGTGCTTTATAGGGGAAGAGAAATCCTTTAAAGAGAGTAAATTTCTCTCTGGATTTCTCTTCTCTTTTCGAAACTAAGGAGCAGCAACATTGTCGTGGTGTCACCAGGTCTTTATGTGGAAGCTTTTTCAATATTATATACAAGCCGCAGTTGCTGCTTATTTATCTTATGCAATAAACAACCACTGACAAAGCCAATAGTCCTGGTTTGTTGTAAGTATAATGTTACTTGTATCATATATCTGGATTTAAAGACAGAAACAACAAAATACCAGTCGGGCAGCACACTATGTTAAGCACAAACTTTTAGCTTAGGTGTTTTAAGGCACGCCCTTATTTACATTGGCCACGCCCCCTTGAGAGACCCACCAGTTTTTTCATCCCACTTAAAGCCCTGCGTATAGCTAATACGCAAGCCCTCCTTTCCCGATATGATAGGGCTCATTATGATCAGTTAGAGAAACTGCTAGACCATCTACCTGACCAATATAAGGCACAAGCAAATGATCTTATACAAGAAGCCAAGTTCATTTCTAATGCCTCAATCAAGTGCGCACTAGATATAGCAGACACTGCATCTAGAGCTGTAAAAACTAGTGTAGTACTTAGAAGTCATGCGTGGTTTAAACAGGAAGTCCAAACTACCATTTTAAATCACCCAGTTAATCAAAACCAATTGTTTGGACCAGAAGTAGACACAGCACTTGAAAAAATGAAGAAGGATACAGACACCGCCAAATCTATGGGAGCTTTACAGTCCACACAAACTAGAGGTTCCTTTTGACGCTCCTTCTATAGAGGGGACTCCAAACAAACTGGTGCAGACAACACAACATCCTTCAAATCTAACACACAAACATCCTCTAACAAGGGATATTTTAGAGGAGGATATAGAGGGAATAACAACAAGGGAAGAGGTCGGGGTAACCACAGTAATTGAACCTCTTCCGCCACAAAACAGTGACTTCCCTCTGCTCCCCCAACAGCATTCCATTCCTGTGGGGGGCAGATTAACGCAATTGCTGCCTGTTTGGAACTCCATCACAACAGACAGTGGGTAAGACAGATTATCCAGTATGGATACTGCCTGGAACTTAAAGCAACCCCTCAATGTAGGAAGGTGGATACCCGACTATGGTTCCCCCAGATTTTTTGCCTAGTGTTTAGCTGGTTTTCAACTTAGTTGGCCTGGGATCCTGCTAATCAGGGCCCCAGGCTATCTGCTCTCTCTTTGAAATGGACTCCATGTACCCTAGGTACATCTCCAATTGGATACTGGGTCACCTTATGAGCTCCTGTACAGTGTACTATAGGTACCCAGGGCATAGGTGCATCCAAGGCCTACCAGGGGCTGCTGCAGCATGTATTATGCCACCCCTGGATGGCCACCCAAATTGACACAACTGGCTGATCACTCAGCTGGGGCAAGGTGGCGCAATCACCCTTTTCTTTAGATATAGTATACCTATATCTAACCTTATATCTAGACACATATACGCCTATAAGTCACTCCTATGGCAGGCCTTAACAATCCTGGAGGCAGAGTGCTTGGTTTTATGTGAGATGGTGCATGAGCTGAGCCGGTCTGCAGCTTTCGGAACCATGTCCTTATAGCTGTTCTAGGATATTGCCATACCATATACTATTAAGTGCATTATGAACCTCCCGGTTAAATGCTAACTATGGTTTGGCTTTATCAAAACATGTAGAGTAAGGTGTCATACGATTTGGAATACTACCCCCTCGCCAGTACTGGCGACGGGGGCAGAATTCCACCCTTCTAGAGGGAGAAGACATGTTGTTCCTACTATTCCCGGTTAAAGTTAACCAGAGTCTCAGCATCACAAAATGGATGCTACTGCCACAACACAAGTCTGACCTCCTGCTGCTGGGAGTCCTTCCAGCGAGGGAGGCGTGGACAATAGGTTTCCTGCCTTGGGAGGTGCTAGCACCACCCCATTCAGGAATTTGTGTATTGGGACAGGGAGGGCTGAAAGGATTGAGACACTGCCTGGGGCAAACAAGGTGTCCCATGCATAGGCCAGTTCAACTCGGTGCTGGGGCACTCCAGCCCCAGCTCTGGCGCGAAAGTGGACAAAGGGAAAGGGGTGTAACCACCCCTTCCCTGGTCCCACCCACAGGAGGGACCTAGCAGGTAATCCAGCCCCTAAGATTGGTATATAGGTAGGAGCTGAGTCTAGAGACATTAGATTAATCAAGGAGTGACCATCCAGCGATCGACGACTTGCTTTGCCGCCGCCTCCCGCCGGAGCCCGATCCCAGAGCCTGACAAAAACCTGATTCCCAGACATCCAACAGCCCGATCCACAGTCCCTGCAAAGCTGAGACCCGTGGAGGCGACGAGAGACGTGGGACCGGCCATCTTGAAAAGTCTGCGACCTGCTAACTGTGCAGCCCCGAGGCCTCCTCGAAGCTGTGCATTGGGGATTGAGAAGCCCCAGCCCCGAGCAGCATCTGCACCAAAGATCAGCCCTGCACTCTCCACGAGTTCTGCGTGGGGCCCTTTTGCATTTTCCTGCTCGACGCGTCTGCCCGGTCACTTCCCCATTGGCTAGTGGCCATCTTGGCGATGATCCTTTGAAACTACACTGCTGGTCTGGTTGCTCCAGACTGGCCATTGCTTCCCTCAAAAGAAGCAGCCCCTCAGACCTTGCTGGTCTGAGTAAGAAACCTACATCGTATCCTGCGTGGGTTGCCTTTGCCAAGGCTTGTTGACCCCAATCCTGAATCCTGAAGCCGACACCGCCGACAGCGAGAGCCTTGGTGGGACAGTCCGTGCCTGACTCCTGGTCGTCGTCGACGCCTCCTGGTCCACGTGGCTGCAGAGACAAGCTTCCCATCAGCACCTGATTGCTTCGTGACATCGCCTGGTTCCTTCCTGGGTCCTTCCTGGTCACTGGCTAGTGACCCAGACTCTGTCCCCTCTGCTTTCAGGTCTTCTACATATTCGATCCATCCTTGGATTCACCCGGACTCTTCTCTCCTGGCCGCCTGCAGCATCTTTTCTCCAATGCTCCATAGAACTCCACGAAGAAACCAGACACACTTTGGGACCTATGCAGCCGCTTCCTGTGGGTTAGGTAACGCGAGTACTGCGGTGCTCCTGTAAAGAGTAACTCTCCTAGTGTCCTAGTTTCAAGTGGTTAGCTTCAAGTCCAGTTGGAAGACTCCCAAACCTTTAACTTTCCATTTTTACGCACCCATTGACTTCTATGTGTGCACACGTGTGCCTTTAGACTCTGCACCCGCATTCCGTGGGCCTCCTGCTTCCTAACCATTGTTAGTCCAGTGTAGCCCCAGCGATTCCCAAGGCCCTAGGCCTTAGCATTGTTCATGATGTGGTACTTATACCACTTTTTTAGTATATGATTTAGCGGGCCACCCGGCCCTATCCATATTTGTGCAACTTTTGTATGTTGTATTAAGTTACTTGTTATGCGCTTGTGCCTCTGTGCTCATAAAGAGTTCAGGGGATTTCTTTAGAAATAAATACATATATATTTTGAATATATATCCTGTGTGGTGTCCTTTCATTTGGTATTAAAGGGATTGCATATGGTAAAACAGATGGCTTCACATGCCCTCTTGAGTTTAGCCTAAGACTGCTTTGTCCATGCTACCTCTAGGATAGCTGGTCTATAAGGTTGACTTTATAACCATCACCATAAGGGTTGTTTGGACTGGTGCAAGGTGCTCACTAGAATAGTGAACATCATATACCAGGCCAACTTCTCACACTCCACACATACCACCCAGGCAGCGTCCAATGTCACTTCTACAAAAGGACGCAATACAAATAGTTCCTTTACAAGAACAAGGAACAGGGGTTTACTCGCTGTACTTTCTAATTCCCAAGAAGGACGGTACACTAAGACCAATTCTCGACCTCCGGCCCCTCAATCATTACATACAATCAGATCGTTTTCATATGATCACTTTACAACAAGTGCTCCCACTACTGCAACAAGGCGATTTCCTTACGACACTAGACCTAAAGGACGCCTACTTCCACATTCCTATACATCCTGCTCACAGAAAGTATCTAAGGTTTATACTGGAAGGACAACATTATCAGTTCAAAGTCCTTCCATTCAGAGTGACAGCTGCACCACGTATTCACAAAGTGCCTAGCGGTAGTAGTAGCACATCTCAGGAGACAACAAATACATGTCTTCCCTTATCTAGACGATTGGCTCATAAAAGCCAAGTCATTCAATCAGTGTGTCCAACACACACATTAGACAATTCAAACATTGCACGACTTAGGGATCACAATCAACTACACCAAGTCACACCTCCAAACTGTTGTAAATAAAACAGCGATAATATTAAGCATTCGCTGAAGACATGCTATTGTGTCTTTAGTATAGTTTTCCCGCTCATACTTGAAAGTGCGGCCGGACTCCATTTTGTTTCCGGCGTCCATCTTGTAGGATGCGCTTTGCCATGTGCTCGCCACGAGGCAAGTCCTACCTCACTGACTGTCACCCCTGGAGTTTGCCCAGCAACAGGCTATAAATAGTTCCAGCTTATCTAGTGCATGCCCAGTACGTAGAACATCTGTTCCTGCTTAGAGGGGATCGGAATGTGCATTCGGGGGGCTTCATGAACCGTTAACTCCACCCATGTATCGATCATGCTCGAGAAATTTCCTTATATGGTTGTAAATCATGTTTTTGAGCTGTAACCGCCCACTTATGAGCCCCTTCTTTGTGTATAAAAGGGGACCGCATGTCCGAGTTCTTTGTGCCTTGTACAATACTGTAGAGCAGAGGTCTTCAAACTTTTGGGTGCCGAGACCCCCCTGTCAACATTTTCAGTCGTAAGGACCCCCTCCTGACAAACATTTCTAAACCTGTAGGCAGGGCTTCTGAAAACATTTTTTGCACACAATAACACAGAGGAAAGATTTCACCCTATCAGTACCAGTTTATAACCAAAATACAGCAATTAACATCAGAAAGATGTCTAGTCAACCTTTGTGATGGGCCTTCCACTCCGTAGGAATACGTGCTGCCACATTAGAAGCTCACCTGGCCCTGGCCAGGAGCAGCAGGGGTCCCTAAAACCATGGCGGTCTTGTGCAGAGTTAAGCAATTTACCCATCCCTCTTTACTCTCACCCCCTCCCTTCCATCCCTCTCTCAACCCCGTATCCCTCTCTCATATTGCCGGCATTTTATTTCACCCCTTTTTACAACTTCTGAACTCTCCCCATTCAACTTCTCACTTCAGCCTTAATCACCTCTTGCCATTCTGTATTTTCACTGCCCTCATCTCTAACAGTTTCTCGCATTTATCTCATGGCCTCTCTGGCCCCAGCACCTCCCGTGCCCATCTGCACTTCTCATTAAGTCTCTCCATTCAAATTGTTGTCAATTTGTATCTTACACCTCTCCAGTTCCCCTATTCCCCTATTCATCTTTCACATCTCTACTTTGTTCTTTCACTCCTTCTTGAACAAATGTCCCTCTCCCCTGTTACCTCAGCACCAGTGCTTAATTAGAGCAGGTGGTTGCCGGTGCTCCGCACTGGCACCTAATTGTGTACACAGGCACTATGACCGTCTGCCACATGGTGGCTCTGTCTGTGTAATTTAGAGATGAGCAGAACAGCTGTTTATTAATTCAATATACATTAAAAACGATAAACTCCTGACATCCATGCCATTCTTATAGCTTTGGGGGCTTGAAAGAGTCACCCTTGTACAGTGTTATGGTTGGTAGTTGCTTAGGTATTGTCATTGGCCACACAGACAAGGCAATGGGTGGGTGGTTAAAGTTGCAGTGGCACCAACAATGCACCTCATCTCTTTGTAGCACCTTTCTGACAAACATTTTTTTTATAGTGCTACGCATAGTTTACTCACACTCTCGGCACTCTTTGGATGAGAAGAGTGCCAATGTGAGTGCACGGTGAGCGATGCAACAGTATGAGAGTAGGGAAAGAGGAGTGACTGCAGGGTGAGTGAGGTGGCCATTTGAATTTGGGTGTAGATATAAATGCAGAGTGCGATGAATGAATGCATGGTTAAGGTTGGGCTTGTTTGAGCGAGTTGCAAATTGAGCAGTGAGGTGAACAGGTGAATGAGGTGTCACATGAGTGCAGATGAGTGCAGATGAGTAGTGTGACTGCAGGCCAAGGTACAGGGTGAACAATGCAAGTGCATTGTGATTGCAGAGTGATCACTGTGAGTGCA
Organism: Lissotriton vulgaris; assembly: GCF_964263255.1. Taxonomy (NCBI): domain Eukaryota; kingdom Metazoa; phylum Chordata; class Amphibia; order Caudata; family Salamandridae; genus Lissotriton; species Lissotriton vulgaris. The sequence goes on from NC_141700.1 coordinate 59,058,631, forward strand.
GGGTGAGCGGGTGAATGATGTGAGTGCATGGTGATCAGTGTGAGTGCACTGTGATTGCTGTGAGTGCAGGGTGAGCATGAAAGTGAAGTTTGAGAATGAGAAGTGAGTTCTCTGAATGCAGGGTGCATTTCCAGACACTTGAAGTAACTCAACATATTAATGACGGTGGCGTAGGGTTTAAGATACAAGTTAAACTATTGCTATTATGACATTAATCATGGATCGAGGGTGGAGGAAATAAATAATATGCTGATCTTGCAACATACTTCCAGTCCTATGGTTAGGGTTGCCTGCTCATTATTTTGATGTCCCAGACGGTACAAAAATAAGCAGTCAACTAAAGCTGTATATGTCAGCACCCATCTGTGCATACTTGGAACAGCAAATCTAAATAGAAAGCACTTTTAAATGTGTTCTAGCGCTGCCTCGATGATCCATGACTGATAATTAAAGGGACCAAAGACAGAAAAGTCACATTACGAATGTATTTATTTAGGCGTTTTTATATAGCGCGGACTTTACCCGAAGGTGTCAGAGCGCTTCACAATAGGAACAGTAATGTTACATGAGGAGAAAATTACAAGTGAACAAATTACAAAAGCAAACGTTAAGTCACATGAGGCAATAGTGACAATAGTGAGCAACCAAAATACAAGAGGTAGCAAACTGTACATTACAGGAGGAAAAATTGATGTGTGTGCAGGTTACAAAAGCGTACAAAGTACAAATAGAGGTATAATACTGCAATAAATGGCAGACACTCAAACACCAGAAAAAAAGTTACGTTGGCAATGGTGGCACTTGTGCAAGTATATTAAGCAAACAAAATGTGAGAGGTAGCAAACAGTGTGTTACAAAAGAAATGGCTGGTATTTTTTTCTCCTGGCAACCCTACTTTTTTAAAATTTCTTTTCATGAAATGCATTCTCACACTATTGCAGTAAATGTAAAATACAAATTTAAGGAAAAGGCTGAGTTGGGGCCCAGGGGGTACTGGAACTATAAAAAAAAACTAAGCCTCAGTAACCAGTTTTCAAAAGGTATGTAAATATGCAAATGGTCGTTAACGACCTGTGAAAAACTCAGGGGTGCGGGGCTGTGCTGGAGATAAGACTGCAGACACAGCCCAGCGGAGGTCACAGCAGCTCGAGCTGAGACACACTACGGGGGAGGAGGGGGGCTGAATGCCTGTAGTCAGATGGGCCTGGGGAAGAAGTGTGATCGGGAATGCGCGACCCCCTTTCCATCACTTCACGGCCCCCCTGGGGGTCGCGCCCCACACTTTGAAGACCCCTGCTGTAGAGTGTTGTGTGGGCTGTAGTACCACCTTTAAAGGTTTATTAAAACTATGTTTTTGTATTTCCAGTTTCCGTGCCAATTTCTTATGTAGTCTGAGGACTTTGCGTACAGAAGGGCGAACCCTTTCGCACTCACGGGCCTTGCTGAGGCCTGTATTCATCAATTGGCGCCCGTCACGTGGGGCTCATCGATGACTCGGATGCTCGAAGGACTGGTCGTGACGAAGAATTGGAACCTTGCCGGGGACGTGATCACTGCCAGCGGCGCCTTTAGTCCTGGCATCCCGAGGTATTCTTCCTTCCCTTCCGATCTGACCATCTGGGTGGCGCTGGTCATCGACTGAGACCTCTTCTGTTGGTTTTCCGCGTAGTGGCCGTTTGGGCGAATTCGGAACTTGGCAGTTGGAATCTGGACGCTCTTGATTGGTAAGAATCGCTGTACGATGCTTGCTCCGAGCCTTTGATAGTCTTGTTTGGCTAGGCAGTTTTATACGCTTGCCCCGACTAATTTGTTTGATTGTTTGGTAATGACTAGTCATATTGTGGATCTTGTGAGAGTCATAAATGAGTTGCAACCCATATAGGCAGGCAATGTGGGGATATTTCTCCTGACCTGTGAATTTGAGCGGCGCAATGTTTTAAGTGCCATTTTAGTATAATATTGCATATTCTGCATTATTTTTAGACATGCCTGTTTTTAGCGCACTCCGCAAGTGGTGCTGCTGTTTTGGAAATGACCGGTTGGTACTTGAAGAATAACAGCCGGCTCCCCCAGAGGGGACGCCGAATAGGGATATGTATGTCAAATTTGGTCTTTCCCCCATAATGTACAGCACGCTGTGGAGGAAATACACAAAGAAGGATCCTGAGTTGTGATGGCCTATGTATGGATCGTTTGATTTGAGGAAGATTGAGTATGTAGAGCAATGTATGTGTAAGCGGAGAGTGCAACAAGATATGTTTGAATGTATACGAATGTGGGTGAAAGAGGTGCGAGAACGTGAGAAGCGTGAGCAAGCACTGATTGAGAAAGAGAAACTAAAGAGTGAGCGTGAGAAAGCGCATGAGGCGAAAAAACGCGAAGCGAAAGAATTAGAAGAGAGGCAGGAGAAAGAACGTCGGTTGCAAATATCTGGCCAGTACCCTGTTCGTCAGCCTCTCTATCCTGTCCTTAATAAATTGGATGATGATTTTTCGTTATTAGATCGTTCACCACCGCCGTATGCTGGTCCGTCTGCCCCGAATGGAGGAGATCAAGATTCTAGGGCGCCCGACCAGAAGAGGGATACGCGGTCTATGTTATCGACCGACCTTATGACTGAGCTTCGTAAGATTGCTCATCGGGTTAACAAGGATTCTATTACATTCGCTGATTTGCTAACAGAACTAGAGTCATGGGAAGATAGGGAGAAATTATATTTTACTGATTATCTTTCTAATGAAGTAGTGTCAGCATTTCGCAAATATTCCGATGTTCTTGAACCAGCGGATGTGATAGCTGATGCAAAGGAATTGCGTAAAGGTCTTTTTCTTTCTCCCCAGGTGCCCAATGCAATTCGACGACTATTTGCGTTACGGGATGAAATGTTTCGGCTCCGGGATGAAGCACGGAAACGGAAGGCTGGCGACGAGCCATCGAATCCGGCTGGCGGCGGGAAGCAGTCATCCATCCTTTACTCAGATGAGATCGATGCAGTGCATGTTAAACCAATACGGGAGACCGCGCCTTTGTACGTTCCCCCTTAAGGAGCGGGTACTAGTACGGATAGAGGGTCTCCTGATGCTCAAGGGTATTTCATCTATAATTGGGTTTATACTCCTTGGAATAGGGCAGATGTTATGGCATTGAAAGCAGCATTACCTGATCCTCGAAAGAATCCAGCAGCCTTTTATGAGGAAGTTGAGGGGGCTTTGAATTCTTGTACTATGACTTTGGCCAATATTGAGTTGTTCTTCGGGCTTATATTACCACCAGATATGTGGAGCTCAATACGAAAGGTTGATGATCTTCCGGCGTTTAAAGCTCGATGGGCGGATCTTGAGGATGAGGACAGGGAGAGAAAACCAGCACAGAAGCCGCCCCAATCGATTTTAGATCTTCCTACTGCAATTGTAACTAAATTAAAAACGCTTATTCCCCCTAAAAAGATTGATTGGACTATGTTAGCATCCTGTAAACAGAAAGTAGATGAATCCGTTTCGGATTTCTTCACGCGGTTTGAGGAAACGTTCCATGATTTTAGCGGTCAGTCACTCACGGACGATACGGGTCGACATCTCTTTGTTGATAAATATGTCTCGAATTTATTACCAAGTATAGCAGCTCGGTTAAAAGCGAGTGAAAGTTCTTGGACGACTTCGACACCTGCATCCCTCCTGACGATGGCTCAGTATTATGAGCGTCAGGAACTTGAAGCAAAGGGGAGTGAGGAAAAGAAATCTAAAGATCTGAAAACGAAGGTTATGTTAGTGCAAGTATATCGGCCGCCTCGTAGAGGTAATGATCGGGGTGGCAGGAATTTTCCTAACTTCCCTTCGGGCCGTACTGATTTGGCCCGGGATCAATGTGCGTATTGTAGGCAGAAAGGCCATTGGGCGAATGAGTGCCCGTTGTTGCCCGCTCAGCGACAGGAGCGTGGGCAGGGGTCTATGAGGGGTAGAGGGAACTTTTCAGGCCCTGGAAATAACACGAATGACCGAGTTAGATTTAACTCTAATGACAGTACGACCCCAAGATGGGTCTAATGTTTTTGATCGACGAAATCAGTACCAAATGTCTGACTATACACCTCCCGAGCAGCATGATTCACAGTATGCATAGGATTGAGTAGGATGGGGTAAGGAACCAGTTGAAGTGCCAGTAGATCAGAGGGGTCCTTATGTTACAGCACATGTTTTGGGCTCTACTGATAGGTTCCTGGTTGATACAGGAGCTACTCGTAGCGCTTTGTCCAAAAAATTGGTTCCGAGGGCTCCCCTGTCTGGCTCAACAATTACGTCAATAGGGTTCGATGGAACGTCTTCTGTTAGCCCACTGTCACAACCTCTTGCACTTTATGTAGGTCAGTTTGCTGCACCATGTCCATTCCTACTTTCCCCAAACACTCCTGATAATATTGTCGGCCTGGATATGCTCAAATGTTTTCGGGCCACGATACGGTGCTCCCCTGAAGGAGTATGTGTTATTCTAAATGACAATCATCCATCAATGGAGAGGGTGTATATGATTACTGTGGAGGCTGCACTGGCCTCTTTGCCTGAATCTTTGTGGGCAACGTCCAATACCGACGTGGGACAGATGATCATCCCTCCGGTGCACGTTAGTGTAAAGGAGGAAGCTACGCTGCCACGCCTACCTCAGTATCGGATTTCGCAGGAGGGGGAGGAGGCGCTCATACAGATAGTGCAGGACTTGATTAAAGTAGGGGTGGTTGAAGAAGTTCCATATAATGTGTGTAACAGTCCTATCCTACCGATTTTAAAGAAAGATACTGACACCAGGGTTTATCGATTTATTATCGATCTGAGAGAGGTTAATAAGATAGTGATACCTCAATAATCAGTGGTTTCTGACATTACGACACTCCTTACTTTGGTCCCGCCAACTGAACAACGTTCTCTGTTATAGACTTGAAGAGCGCCTTCTTTTCGATCCCTATTCATCCTGATAGCCGATACCTCTTCGGTTTCACGTTGAATAATAGATCGTACAGATTTTGTAGAGTTCCTCAAGGCTATACTGAGAGCCCTAGTATTTACAGTCAGGCATTGAAACGACAATTAGACTCCTTTGTCTTACCTGACGGTGTGGCGCTTATACAATATGTCGATGACATCTTGTTGGCTGCCGACACCCCTGAAGAATGTGCGCAGTGCACTTTGTCTTTGCTTACCTTTTTGGCATCTCACAATCACAAAGTCTCGAAGAAGAAACTGCAATATTGTAGACCAAAGGTAACCTACTTAGGTCACCTTTTGTCTAAGGAGGGGCGTGCACTCACACCAGATCGAATTCAAGCTATTTTAGACACACCAGTACCAACTACGCAGAAGGAGGTTCAAGCTTTTCTGGGCCTTACATCCTTTTGTAGACAGTGGATATTGGGGTTTTCATACATAGTTAAGCCATTGTTAGGCTTGTTGACAAAGGATACCCCAGTTCCCCTCCCATGGATGGATGAATGTGAGAGTGCTTTTCCCCAATTACGTCAGGCCCTTTGATCAGCACCAGTACTAGGCACTCCTGATTACACAAAACCCTTTACATTGTATGTGCATGAGAGAGATGGATGCGCGTTATCAGTGTTAGTACAGATGCACGGCGATAAGCAGCGCCCTTGTGCATACTTCTCGGCAGTACTTGATCCTGTTGCCTGAGCGTTGCCTGGGTGTTTTCGCTCAGTTGCGGCGACAGCTGTGTCAATACGCCAGAGTGAAGGGATAGTCTTATCTCATAAGCTGTTGGTGTTGGTCCCTCATGCTGTTGATGCCCTTTTGAATCAGACAAAGACGCAGCATTTAACTAGTGCTTGTCTGACAGGATACGAGCTGACATTGTTGGCTCCTCATATTACATTGAAGAGATGTGCAACACTGAATCCAGCTACGTTGTTGCCCTTTCCAGTCACTCAGCCTGAGGCGCAAGAGACGCATGACTGTGTCTTTGTGACCGAGGAACAGACAAAGGGTCGTATTGATTTACAAGATACGCCCTTTTCAGATGTGGACGGAGAGCTGTGGGTGGATGGGTCCTGTTTAAAGTTACCAGACGGAACCACCTCCGCAGCATATGCAATTACCACATTACACACGATAGTGGAGACAGCACGCATACCACAGAAATCAGCTCAGGCAGCAGAACTGATAGCGTTGATACAAGCTTGCGAGCTTAGTGCAGGGTTATGCGTGAATGTCTACACAGACAGCCGCTATGCTTTCGGAGTAATGAATGAATGAAATTAGATTTATAAAGCGCATGGATGCCCTTGAGCGTCCCAGCGCTAACTTAACTGAAAAACAGAAAAGCCCTAGAGAGGGAGGGAGGGGGATAGAATTATTCTGCTATAGGAAAGAGAAAAGTTTTGAGAGATTTTCTGAATTTGGGATAGGAGGATTCCATCCGAATTTCCCTAGGGAGGGTGTTCCAATGTTTTGCTGCATTCAGGGAGAACCGGCGTCCTCCGTCCGAGCTTTTCTCACTCAAGGGATGGAGACCAGGTTCTCCCCATCAGAGCGGAGGGTCCTTGAAGATTTATAGGGGCTAATAAGCTTTCTTAGGGCAGGAGGGCCTTTGCCTTGCAATGTCCTGTGAGTAATGCACAGGGTCTTAAATACAATTCGTTCCTGGATGGGGAGCCAGTGCAGGGATCTCAAGAGTGGTTTGGCCGAGGCCCTTCTGGGTGCCCCCATGAGCGTTCTTGCTGCAGCGTTCTGGACCCGCTGCAAGGAGTTAATTGTCTTTTTGGGAGCAGCCAGAAGGAGAGCATTACCATAATCCAGTCTTGATAGTATAAGACCTTGAATTAGGAGCTTCCTAGATTGGAAAGGCAGAAGGGGGAGCACTTTCCGCACTGACCGCAACAGGCCGAAACAGCTGCCTGCGACTTTCTGGGCGTGGGTCTTGAATGTTAATTGGGGTTCAAACCAGACCCCGAGGCTTTTGATTTTCTCCTTTGCTGGTGGCAGATCACCCATGCAGGGGGGCCAAAGCTCAGAAGGCAGAGATGTGAAATGGTGGCCTAGAAGCATGATCTCCGTTTTGGCTCCATTAAGTTTCAACTTGGAATCAGTCATCCAGGAGAAGATTGCCGAGAGGCAGCTCGAGAGCTTGTCCGAGCATCCCCCTTGTTGAGTCAGAGAGACGACAAGTTGGGTGTCGTCAGCATAGCTGATGGATTTAATACCGAATGGGTCTACTAAGTCCTCCAACGGAGCCATGCAAACATTGAACAATGTGGGGCTCAGGGAAGATCCCTGAGGAACCCCACATTGAAGAGGAAAGGGCTTTGACGTGGTACCGTTCTCCCAGATCCTGAAGGACCGGTTGTCGAGAAATGATTTCAGCCACTCGAGGGCGGACCCTACAATGCCTAGTTTGGAGAGACGGTGGACAAGGGTAGGGTGGTCTACGGTATCGAACGCGGCGCTCAGATCCAGGAGGATCAGAGCTGCTGATCCCCCTGAATCTAAGATGCACCTAGCCTCTTCAGCAACCACTATAAGGGCAGTGTCTGTGCCCTGGCCAGGGCGAAATCCCGTTTGGGAATTGCCCAGCAGGTCATTACTCTCCAAGAATCCGGAGAGCTGCCGATTCACCCACTTTTCGGCGATTTTGCCCAATCCAGGTAACAATGAAATAGGGCGGAAATTTGCCAGGTCGGCGGGATCAAGTCCTGGTTTTTTAAGGAGGGCTCTGATTTTTGCCTGTTTCCAGCTCGGGGGGACAATGCCGGTAGTGAAAGAGGTATTCAAGAGATCAGTAGCAAGGGGGGCGATGGTACTCATGATTTGCTTAAGAACGTGCATGGGAGCTGGATCAGAAGGCGAGCCGCTTTTGATATTGGAAAGTGTTGTGCAGAAGTCTTCCCTGGAGATGCACGAAAATGTCTTGAGTAAAGGACCTGAGGTGGAAGGAGGGGGGGTCAGAAGCCAGGGGAGTGCCTGTTGAAGGAAGACTGTCTAGTATTTTCTGTATTTTTTGGTCAAAAAAGTTTGCTAACAGGTCACATCTAGATGTGGAATCATTTTGTGGGGTGATCGGGGCTGGAATTTTGGTCAGTTGAGCGAGTATTTTGAAGGTTTCCCTTGAGGAGTTGGCTGCCTGTTTAATCTTCTCTTCAAAGAAAGAGGCCTTGGTCGTTTATAGTGCGTCTTTGTAGAGTCTCAGGGCAGCCTGGTAGGAGGTTTTGCTGCTAAGGGCCCAATCCCTCCTCCAGATACGTTCTGCCTTTTTACAGGCTTTTTTAAGATCTCTCAGTGCTGTGGTATACCAAGGGGATTTAAAAGTACTACTCTTTTTTGTCACCATAGTTTGGGGCAGAACCATGTTCAGGGAGCTATTGAGCCAATTCTGAAAATTCTGATCTGCGAGCAGAACATCAGATTCTGGTTCAGGAGCAGATTGCTCCAGGGCCGATTTTAATTTTTCCACTGAGAGTTTCGGCCAGGCTCTTTGGAGAATGCGTGGGGGCGGGGCGCCGGTCACTTCCAAACGGAGTTCCCAAGAAAAGGGAACTACAAAGTGATCAGACCAAGGTATGGGCAAAGGTGAAGTAACTAGGAACTGAGTGTTGTTAGAGAAAACAGGGTCTAACAAGTGACCTTTGTTATGAGTAGCTTCCTCATTAAGGAGATTAAGTTCGAATGATTTGAGATTCGACCTAAGCTCTACAGCTACTTTGTCGTTGGGGTCATCGAAATGAAGATTTAGGTCTCCGAGTACCAGAAAGTTGGATGCCCGGGCAGCCGCAGCCAGGGTGACTTCTAGTAGAGAGTCAACAAAGTGCTTAATACTGCCCGGGGGGCGGTAGATCAGAATTCCAGAGAGGGATTGTGCAGGGGTTAGTTGAATACTGAAGCAAGCGCTCTCTGCGTCTGAGATGCCGCATGATTTTGGCCTGCTCTGGAAGGAAAGGGGCTTCTTGACATCACATGGAACTCAGATCATGTATGGAGAATTAGTACAACAACTTTTGACTGCACTGACGCTCCCTAAGAGGATAGCTATAGTGAAATGTAGTGCACACAAGAAAGTGACAGACAAAGTGGGACAAGGAAACGCTTTTGTAGATCGAGTAGCACGTGAAACTGCGATGCAGCCTGGCTCTACTTCAATGTATGTCGTGAAGTCACAAGCTGAACGGTGGCACGATGCTAGGGAAAAAGTACGAGAAATGCAAAAGACTGCTACTGAAAAAGAACGAGAGCAATGGTCCAAAGATGGAGAATTGGACGATGAGGGTTGTTGGAGGAATAGGCAGATGGATAGGTGGAAGTTACCTACCGCCTTCGTGCAACCTATGGTTCAGATGGCACATGGGCTAGCACATGTTGGAGCTTCGGCAATTGTGAAATTGCTTACACAAGTATGGGAGCATCCAGAGATTGCTAGCACAGCTAAGAGAGTGGTACAGACCTGCATGATTTGCCTCAAATATAATCCAGGAAAAGGGACACGAACTCCAGCAGGAGGATTTGCAACACCCACTGCACCTTTTGAAGTATTGCAAATGGATTATATTCAGCTGGAACGTTGCAATAATCTGAAGTTCATCCTGGTTGTGGTTTGTGCATTCAGTAAATGGATCGAAGCATAACCTACTAAGGACAATACCGCAATGACTACTGCTAAGGTGCTTCTGAAGGAATTCTTTCCTCGTTTTGGTGTTTGTAGATTGTTGTGGAGTGATAACGGGCCCCATTTTGTGGCGGACGTTATTAAGTATGTCCTGAAGGGATTAGGCAAAAGTTCCACGCATGTTCCACCCTCAATCAGCAGGATTGGTGGAAAAGTATAACGGCACCTTAAAGCTGAAAATTGCGAAAATACAGGCTTCTACTTCTTTGACCTGGCCAGATGCTCTGCCTTTGGCGTTGTTGTCTATCAGATCGGTACCACACTCCCGGACGGGCTTAACGCCCTATGAGATAGTTTTCGGGCGTCCCATAGATAAAATGTGGGGGGTGCCCAAACCGAGTTCAGTGTATGATGTACCTTGTGTTTTAATGAATGACTATTTGGCACAATTAACTGATAGCTTGGTTTCCATTCATCAACAGGTTCGAGAAGCACTCCCTGATCGGTCCACAGGAGAAGGTCATAATCTCTGGCCTGGTGATTTCGTCCTCGTGAAATCATTTGAGAGGTCGAACAGTTTGGAACCACGATGGTGTGGCCCTGAACAAGTCCTCCTAGCCACGAGAACAGCAGTACGGGTGACGAATCGCAAAAATTGGATTCATTCGATACATTGCCGGAAAGTGCAACCTGATCTGGTGGAACCTGCTGTACTGACTGACCATCGAGATATCCTGACTAGGGAGAGAGGCCGTGCTGTGGTACCTGATGATACTGAGGAGTTCTTCCCAGACCGAACAACGCCTGCATCAAGAAGATACAACCTGCGACCAAGGAAAGAAGCTGTAATTGTATGAGAAGTTGTCAGAACGGTCCCTAAGTTTGTGAAACGGAGAGCCAATAAGGCAAGGGGGGGGATCAGCCATGTATTAGAGTAGTGACACCCGTCTTGGCCCGATGGTGAAGAAAACAACGGCTACCTCAGGGGTAAGAGTTCTGACAACACTTTAGTTTCAGGAAGATACAGTGTACTTTGCTCGAGATGGATAAAAGAAAGATTTTTGGTTCTGTAGGGTTCATTCTCGTCATAGCAGTCATCGCTGCAGTCATGTGGTTTGTTGAGGAGAAAGCTCCTGCCCGTGAACTGTATGTTGTTTCTACTCCAGTCCCTGATGAGCACTTTTTCTATACACTCCCTTATCAAGAGTTGAAACATCGGCAGTCATATTTGAATAACACTTACATTCAGATGTTGCATAATATCCACCTTGCTACAAATGCCACAGATTGCTGGATATGTGGGATGATGCCAGCTCGCCAAAAGAAAGGGGGAACACCGTTCATACCACTTCCCTTTTCTCACAATGGCTCTTGTAGAGCGTGGTACACTTTGCTTTTTGCTACAAGGAAGCCTACCGTAGGACGATTGATTTTCAAACTAAATAAAGAATGCCATCAAGATAAAGACGGCTATCCACAAGCCAACTGAACTATATGGGAGTGGGAAGAATATCGACCGGACAATGAATTGACCCCTTATATCTTCACGAACACTAGAGACACTGTTGGACAAGAGAAGTTCATAATTTCTCTGGCACAAGCACAAGCTGATTTATGTGTACAAAGTGTAGGCCACATTCCTGTAGGCGTTAGCGATTGCATTGTTGTGCTGAACATTGACGGCCTGAACAACAGTACTTTCCTTGCTTCACATAACACCTATTTTGTATGTGGGAATAAGGGCTATTATCGATTACCAGCTGGATGGTCTGGAGTATGTTATGTATCGTTTTTATTGCCACCTGTATTTTTGGCACCTGCATCATATCACAAAGATTTGAAGTTGTTAAACAATGTAACTGAGAACAGATTCAAACGGACTTTATCCATAGATGATGTTGATCAAACGGACACTAGTCTGCAACAATACATAGACTTCAATTTAGGATTGTTTTTCTTTCTGGGAGCTGCTCTGAATAGCAGGAAAATACGGCGATTGACAAGAGTAGTGGAAGCTGTTACTAATCAAACTGCAGCAGCTCTTGGGAACCTTACTGAAGAGCTACAAATTACTAGGATTGTTGCGTTGCAGAACCGAATGGTTCTCGACGTTATGTTAGCAGATAGAGGTGGAGCTTGCAGAATTATCGGAAGCAGCTGTTGTGTTTTTATACCTGACCATACTCCTTCTGTGTACAAAGCCATTAACAAATTGCACAAAATTGCAGCTGATATACATCAAGAAAATGGGTCTTGGACTTTCTCTCGGTGGTTCTGGACCTTAATTTCCACATGGGGTTGGAAGGTTCTTACTGGGCTATGCATAATTATTGCCATATTGTTCACTTGTTGTGTATGCATTCAATGTAGTCCTATGATATGTTCGTTATGTGTCTCACTTTGTATACCCAATAAACAAGCTGTTGCGGATGCTGCCCATAAGAAAACTATAACTAGAGAGATAGCGGATATGATGAGCATCAATATAAACGATGAGTATTTAGATTATCCAAGGAAACCGAATGTCTTCAGCAAATGCTGAAAGGGTCGTCTGTTGTAAATAAAACAGCGATAATATTAAGCATTCACTGAAGACATGCTATTGTGTCTTTAGTATAGTTTTCCCGCTCATACTTGAAAGTGCGCCCGGACTCCATTTTGTTTCCGGCGTCCATCTTGTAGGATACGCTCTGCCATGTGCTCCCCACGAGACAAGTCCTACCTCACTGACTGTCACCCCTGGAGTTTGCCCAGCAACAGGCTATAAATAGTTCCAGCTTATCTAGCGCATGCCCAGTACGTATAACATCTGTTCCTGCTTAGAGGGGATCGGAATGTGCATTCGGGGGGCTTCATGAACCGTTAACTCCACCCATGTATCGATCATGCTCGAGAAATGTCCTTATATGGTTGTAAATCATGTTTTTGAGCTGTAACCGCCCACTTATGAGCCCCTTCTTTGTGTATAAAAGGGGACCGCATGTCCGAGTTCTTTGTACTACCTTGTACAATACTGTAGAGTGTTGTGTGGGCTGTAGTACCACCTTTAAAGGTTTATTAAAACTATGTTTTTGTATTTCCAGTTTCCGTGCCAATTTCTTATGTAGTCTGAGGACTTTGCGTACAGAAGGGCGAACCCTTTCGCACTCACGGGCCTTGCTGAGGCCTGTATTCATCTCTCACATACATCAGTATCTAGGGGCTACAATAAACACGTCTACGGCTCTAGCGTAACCCAGTCCAGCAAGGATACAGAGCATTTAAGCCTTGGTCACAGTCTTTCAACAGCAACAATCTCTGCCAACCAGATTTTTCATGAGACTAATAAGCATGATGGCATCTTGCATCTTCATAGTACCATAGGCAAGACTGCAAATGCGTCCGTTGCAGGAATGTTTAGCACAGCAATAGAACCAGGCTCAAGGGCAACTAACAGACCTGGTGTTGGTAGACAGCCGCACACATCGCTCTCTGCAGTGGTGGAACACCAAAAACATGACAAAGGGGCGGCCGTTCCTCGAGCCTGTGCCACAACTAGTGCTCACAGCAGACGCATCCCTCACAGGATGGGGAGCTCATCTCCTACATCATACGACTCAAGGACAATGGAACAGTCAACATAAATTGTTCCATATCAACCATCTAGAGCTGCAGGCAATTTTCTTAGCACTCAAAACATTCCAAGTACAAGTACAGAACAAAGCTGTCTTGATACGGACGGACAACATGACAGCCATGTATTATATACAAAAACAGGGGGGGACACACTCTCTACAACTGTCCCAGCTCGCACAGAGCATTTGGAGATGGGCCATTCTACAAAACATATATCTGTTGGCAGAGCACCTTTCAGGAGTTCACAATCAGATAGCAGATCTGTTGAGTCAGCAGACACAACAAATTCACGAATGGGAACTACATCCGCAGGTTCTTCACCCATTCTTTCACAAGTGGGGTAATCCAGACATAGATCTTTTGTCACCACACACGAAAACGCAAAATGCCCAACCTTCACCGCCAGGTTTCCACACCTGCAGTCCAAGGGCAATGCGATATGGATGAAATGGTCAGGCAGATTTGCGTACGCTTTTCCGCCCATACCACTAATACCATTAGTAGTACGCAAGCTCAGACAACAGTCTCTCAAATTAATCCTGGTAGCTCCCACATGGGCACGCCAACCGTGGTTGACCACACTGCTAGAACTCTCTCTAGTTCCACACCAAAAGCTATGACTAGCTCCATCCCTGCTAACGCAGAACCATGGAGAAATCAGAAATCCAGAGCCAAATAAACTGAATCTGGCGATCTGGCTCCTGAAGTCTTAGAGTTTGGTTATCTTAATCTACCACCAGACTGTATGAACATCACTGAAGAGGCCAGTAGACCTACTACCAGAGCTTGTTATGCTGCTAAATGGAAGAGATTTGCCATTCATTGCAACAATAATCAAATTGATCCCCTGGATGCTTCTATCCAGAATATCATTTGCTACATTTACATTGACAAAGGCATATTCATCCATACGCCTGCACCTTGCAGCATATTTGCAAAACAGACAACATCTGTCTCTTTTTAGAGTACCTGCAATTAAGGCATTTATGGAAGGATTAAAAAGAATCATTCCACCCAGGTTACCACCTTCTCCAGTGTGGAACCTCAATGTGGTTCTTACAAGGCTCATGGGACCCCCTTTCGAACCTTTACACAAATGTGAACTGCAATTCCTCACATGGAAAACAGCTTTCCTTATTGCTATTACCTCTCTTAGAAGAGTAAGTGAGATTCAAGCTTTCACAATACAAGAACAATTTTTACAACTACATCGTAACAAAGTGGTTCTAAGAACTAATCCTAAATTCCTTCCGAAAGTCATTACTCCTTTTCATTTAAACCAATCTGTAGAATTACCAGTGTTTTTCCAAAACCCTGACTCTGTAGCAGAAAGAGCTCTACACACTCTAGATGTTAAAAGAGCTCTTCTCTACTATATAGATAGGACTAAATGTTTTCGAAAAACAAAACAATTGTTTGTATCTTTTTCTCCACCTCATAAAGGCAACCCCATCTCTAAGGGTGGAATTGCAAGGTGGATTGTAAAATGTATACAAGTATGCTATCAAAAAGCAAAACGTACGTTAACAGTTCCTCCTAGAGCGCACTCCATACGCAAGCTAGGAGCCTCTATGGCTTTCTTAGGGAACATCCCCCTAGAAGACATATGCAAGGCAGCAACATGGTCTACAACACACACCTTCACTAAACACTACTGTGTTGATGTGCAAGCCAAGCAGCAAGCTGCAGTAGGCCAAGCTATCCTTAAAACTCTCTTTCAAACAACTGCAACAGATACAGGTGACCACCACTAGGGGAGACACTGCTGCACAATCAATGCAAAGTTTAGTATCTGCAACTCATATGCCTCGAATGGAAAATGCTACTTACCAGTATGCATCTGTTCTTCTTATCTTACTTAGATGCACACGCATGGACATCTTTTTCTTTACTTCTACTAACTCCATCATTTCCCATCATGGCGAAAAACAATCTAGGGATGGAGCCGATGCCCATGCGCACTATCGTCCAAGGGAGGAGTCACCTATCTCGTGACTACAAAAGACTTTTTCCAAGACGACAACATGCAATCATCCGAGCCCAACACCAGGTGGCAATCTAATGCAAAGTGTAGTGATCTGCAGCTCTACATGCATGATCTTTCCCGATATTAGAAATCGATTTAGTATTTTACAATAATTTTTTATAATTTTGTTGATTTATAATTTTTTGATTCATTTTTTGATTAGGTTTGTTGTTATTTGCTAGAAATTGACATGACCTTTAATTAATGAAGTTTTCACTAATATGTTGTAAATAGCATGAATTTCGAATTTATTGTGGCATGATGTAATGACAATCTGAAAAGGGACACCTGCCGATACACGGCTAGATATGGTTGTGCTTGTGGTTCGAAATCATAGCCAAACAATTTATGTGAAAGAAAATACATAATGAATGTTTTTCACACATTTAAGCGTTTGGAAAAGGTTTACGGTGTAATCACAGCACTGTTGTCTACAAATTGTGAAGGGAAGTTTCCATAGGAAAAGAAGTAGATGGTTAGCCTCTACAAAATGGCGTTTGAAGTCGCGATAGGTATTTTGTCCCTTTTTCATTTCACTGCCTGTTTTGAATAATGCTTTATAAACACTGTCTCATGATTGAAGGAATGAGACAGAAGAAGGCTCTACACCGAAACGTTTGTTTCTTGGCTTGTCAAATAAAGTCTTGTGTGAGCCCCCCACCTTGAGTGCGGTATTTTCTCTTGGGATATTGGAGAAAAACGAGCTTTAATTTGAAATCGGTCTGTCAGTCACGACCGTAACCAGCACCCGCCGAAAAGAGTGCACTGTTTGTGTGAAGGTGACAAACAGAGCGTGGATATATATATATATATATATATATATATATATATATATATATATGTGTATATATATGTGTATATATATATATATATATATATATATATATATTGATTGCACATGGTAACTCACTCGAGACGCACGCAATTTTGCACAAGGTTACCAGCCTTTATTTGAGGTATGGACAAGCGTCAACAGCAGGCTAGATAGGCAGCTTTCCGAAACGCCGACGCGTTTCGAGTTTCCTCTTTTTCACAGGCTGTCAGAAAGTTCGTGTAGCGGTGGGCAGCTCCCTTAATATATACAAAGTCCTGCCCCAATGGGCTAAATGAAGACTCGTGGGAGTTGTAGTCCCGGTTATTCCATTCAAAATGTAGGCGCACTTATTACTGCCAGATGAAGCCCAACATGGGCCCCCACATGTTTCGGTGTCCTAAATCCTTCGTGCAAAGCTCCACAGCATGAACGGTGCATCCCCTCCACGTGGCGCCCTTGGGATCCTGGGCTGGTGCTATCTCAGCGGATGAGCCTCCGCTTTTAATGTTGATTGCACATGGTAACTCACTCGAGACGCACACAATTTTGCACAAGGTTACCAGCCTTTATTTGAGGTATGGACAAGTGTCAACAGCAGGCTAGATAGGCAGCTTTCCGAAACGCCGACGTGTTTCGAGTTTCCTCTTTTTCACAGGCTGTCGGAAAGTTCGTGCAGCGGTGGGCAGCTCCCTTAATATATACAAAGTCCCGCCCCAATGGGCTAAATGAAGACTCGTGGGAGTTGTAGTCCCAGTTATTCCATTCAAAATGTAGGCGCACTTATTACTGCCAGATGAAGCCCAACGTGGGCCCCCACATGTTTCGGTGTCCTAAATCCTTCGTGCAAAGCTCCACAGCATGAATGGTGCATCCCCTTCACGTGGCGCCCTTGGGATCCTGGGCTGGTGCTATCTCAGCGGATGAGCCTCCGCTTTTAATGTTGATTGGACATGGTAACTCACTCGAGACGCACACAATTTTGCACAAGGTTACCAGCCTTTATTTGAGGTATGGACAAGCGTCAACAGCAGGCTAGATAGGCAGCTTTCCGAAACACTGACACGTTTCGAGTTTCCTCTTTTTCACAGGCTGTCGGAAAGTTCGTGCAGCGGTGGGCAGCTCCCTTAATATATACAAAGTCCCGCCCCATTGGGCGAAATGAAGACTCGTGGGAGTTGTAGTCCCGGTTATTCCATTCAAAATGTAGGCGCACTTATTACTGCCAGATGAAGCCCAACGTGGGCCCTCACATGTTTCGGTGTCCTAAATCCTTCGTGCAAAGCTCCACAGCATGAACAGTGCATCCCCTTCACGTGGCGCCCTTGGGATCCTGGGCTGGTGCTATCTCAGCGGATGAGCCTCCGCTTTTAATGTTGATTGCACATGGTAACTCACTCGAGACGCACACAATTTTGCACAAGGTTACCAGCCTTTATTTGAGGTATGGACAAGCGTCAACAGCAGGCTAGATAGGCAGCTTTCTGAAACGCCGACGCGTTTCGAGTTTCCTCTTTTTCACAGGCTGTCGGAAAGTTCGTGCAGCGGTGGGCAGCTCTCTTAATATATACAAAGTCCCGCCCCAATGGGCTAAATGAAGAGTCGTGGGAGTTGTAGTCCCGGTTATTCCATTCAAAATGTAGGCGCACTTATTACTGCCAGATGAAGCCCAACTTTTCCTACCACATGACTTGGAGGTCGACGAGATCATAGAGGCTATTATGTCAATGTTGTCCGGGAAAGCGCCGGGATCCGACGGTCTTCCTATAGACTTTTACAAAGCCTTCGTAACTACCCTGCACCCATACCTAAAGCGGTGTTCTATGCAGCCCTGGAGGAAGGTCGCTTACTTGCCACAATGAGGGAGGCCCAAATAATGTTACTGTTAAAGACCGGTAAGACACCGCTGCTTTGTGACTCGTATCGGCCTCTATCGCTCCTCAATAGCGATACAAAAATCCTAGCCAAAGTACTGGCGGCGCGGCTTAATTTACTTCTAGAAAAACTAGTTTTACCTGACCAAGCTGGCTTTGTGCCCCATCGGGCTACTGCTCATAATCTACGAACCCTCTTAGCGGTCCTACAAGACATTGACCCAAATAGCGCGGCGGTGGCTGTCTTCTTAGATGCCACCAAAGCGTTCGACTCTGTCGAATGGGACTACTTGATAGGGATACTGCCCCATATGGGGATGCCCTTTTCCTTTGTCAATTGGTTCTCCTTAACGGCTCTAGATCTGCCAGCTTTCCGGTCGCCAGGGGCACAAGGCAAGAATGCCGACTTTCCCCTGTTTTATTCGCCCTAGCGATAGAGCCCCTTGCTGCGAAGTTATGACAGCACCATAACCATAGGAGTCTCATATACCCATCTAGGCAGCTGCTAGTGTCGCTCTATGCAGACGACATAACGTTGCATGTTCACAAGCCACAGGATCATCTAAACCCAGTATTGAGGGAAATCACTAAGTTCGGTGCAGTGGCTGGAGTGAAAATAAACTGGAATAAATCTGCGGTCTTCCCCTTGACCGGCCAAACTCGGCCACATCCGTTGGACTATCCTCTGACGTGGGAGACAGATGACTTTAAGTATCTGGGCATCCACGTCACCAGTGATAGGGACGCTCTACTGAGGCTTAATTATGGGCAGGCCATGGAAAAAGTGACAGATAATATCTCCAAGTGGATTAAACTACCCCTTTCAATGGCAGGGAGGATATCGTTGATTAAAATGAACATACTTCCGAAATTCTTACATTTATTCATAAATATCCCGTACTACCCTGGAGCCTTCTTTTTTCGTATGCTTAATTCACAGCTAGTTCGTCTTATTTGGGGGGGCAAGCAAGCACGGCTGAAATTAACTACACCTATGCTGCCGTACCGCCTGAGCGGGTTTGACGTCCCTAATTTTGAGCAATACTATTATAGCGCGCTTGTGGCAGTAGCTAGTTGGCTACGCACCAATTGTTTACAATTGAATGCCACTAAAACTGAAGTGTTGGTCTTGGGGAAACATGTTGAGCTATGGGGAGACCAGTGGTGGCCTCCAGAGCTGGGCATTACTCCCATCCCAGCTTCCGAAGTGAAAAACTTAGGGATCTGGGTGGATCCTGCGCTCACCTTCACAGGTCACACGAAGAAGGTTGCAGCCACCTGTTACGGTATCTTGCGAGGCATAAGGCCGGTTCTTAAATACTTTGACCCTCCCACCCGGCAGCTCGTGGTCCAAGCCTCGGTTCTATCTCGGCTGGACTACGGAAGTGCGCTGATGTTAGGGGTAAACCAGGCTGAGGCATCCAGGCTTCAAAGGGTACAAAACGCTGCGGCGCGGGCCATTGTTGGTCTTCCCAGACATTGCTCTGTCTCCGGCACTATCTCTGCCCTTCACTGGTTACCGGTCAGACAAAGGATTAAGTTTAAAGCGCTCTGTCTGGCCTTTAAAATCATGAAACTCTCCTCGCCGCCGGCTCATGTCAACTTGCTCATCCCCTACATCCCTCCGAGATCTTTAAGATCGGAGGGTCTCCATCTGGCGGTCTGCCCCCGCTTCAAACTCAGTAGAATGGGTGGCCGCTCTTACAGGGTGCTTGCCGCGGGGCTGGGGAACTCGCTCCCGGTGCACATCCGAGCTCTAAATAACCTGTCCACCTTCAGGCGCGCTATTAAAACTTTTTTGTTTCCTGTCTCTGAGTAGCCGCTCCCCCCTTTTTTTCTTCTCTTTCTGCGTGTTATGTTATGGTATCTGTCTAAGCGCCAGGACGCCCCTTTGCTGGGGCAGCTGTGCGCTATAAAAATAATATTAACATAACATAACATAACATAAATCTCCCTCCCACCAGACTTTAGGAAAGGATCAGCCTCCTCAGGGAACTGATCTGACCCCTTGTGAAGAAACTGCCCCAGAGGTGGTCAGGCCTAGTCTGGCAGAGCCTCTGATGTCAGTGGACCCTTCCAAGGTGGGACCCAGTCTGGAGCAGGTAACCTGCCCCTCTCTACCCTGCCTCAGTCAGCCTAGGGCTGTAGAGGTCAGGGAGGCCAGTGGTGGACCCCAAAGGGCCCCCTGTCCAAAGGAACTCTCCAATCAGCAGATTAAGGGCACTGAAGCTAGTAATCCTAGCCCAGTGAAAATAAAACACACTTCTGAGGGATCCCCCTTAAAATTAGCTAGGGACCTCCCACAGCTGGACACTGTTGGGCACAGCCAAACCCGGAGCCAAAAAAAAACAAACCTGACCTGTCCCTCCAGTAAGCCAAACAGAGGGACTCAGCCTCCAGCTTTAGGTAGCCAGAGGTTGACCCTGAGAGCTCACAGCAACTCAGTCCTGGAGAGAAAGGCACATATGGTGGATAGTGATTGGAGGAAGTTGAGCCCAACCTTAGTGGAGCCTCACTTCAGTACTCCATTCCCACACCAGCCTTTTACTTTTCCAAAACACACCACAGGTAGAGATTCCCTATGGTGGAGACCCTCAGATACCCTTAGGGTGAGGGATTGCTTAGTAGACCATGATACAGGGGGTAACCATGCCAGTGCATGTACCACCTCATATGGCCACTCAGGCAATATAGGCTTACCTGGTCATGGATAGCCTTATCTCCTTTCGTTTGGGGGGGTTATGTAGGAAGGTGGATACCTGACTGTGGTTACCCCCAACTTTTTGCCTGGTGTTTTGCTGGTTTTCCGACTTAGTTGACCTGGGACCCTGCTATTCAGGGCCCAAGGCCTACTGCTCTCTCTGTAAAATGGATTCCATGTACCTTAGGTGCATATACCAATTGGTACTGGGCCACCTTATCAGACCCTGTAACTCAGGGCATAGGTGTACCCAGGGCCTACCAAGGGCTGCAGCATGTATTATGCCACCCCTGGCTGGCCATCTAAATCTGACACAACTGGCTGCACGACAGCTGTGGCAAGGTGGTGTAATCACCCTTTGCTTTAGATATAGTATACCTATATCTAACCCTAAAATGGACACATGTATTCCTAACAGTCACTGCTATGGCAGGCCTTAACAATCCTGAAGGCAGAGTGCTTGGAATCATGTGAGATGGTGCTCTGGCATGAGCTGAGCCCGTTTGCAGCTTGCGGAACCAAGTTCTAATAGCTGTTCCATGATAACACATACCATATACTCTTAAGTGCATTATAATCCTCGCGGTTATTTGCCAACTCTGGTATCGCTTTATCAAAACATGTTGATTAAGGTGTCATACGAATTGGAATACTAACCCCTCGCCAATTCTGGCGACGGGGTTAGCAGTCCACCCTTCTAGAGGGACACGACATGTATGTAACTGTGAACCCCGGTTAAAGTTAACTCGAGCCTCAGCATCACAAAATGGATCCTGCCACCACAGACACAAGTCTGACCTCCTGCTGCTGGGAGTTCTTCCAGCGAGGAGAGCTTGGACAAAGGGTTTCCTGTCAGGGGCGGTGCTAGCACCATCCCAGACAGGGTTTTGTGTATCCTAGGTAGGCAGGGCTGAATAAAAGGTGACTTCAAGTGGCACCCCGGTGCTTACTGTGCATATGCCGGCTTGAACCAGTTCCAGGGGCACACCAGCCCCTGAGCTGGGGAAAGTCCGGACAGGGGAGAGGGGTGTAACCACCCCCCTTCCTGGTCCCACCCATGGGCAGGACCTAGTCGCGTACCAGCCCCTTTCTTTAAAATAAAGGTAGGAGCGGGGACCCTTCCAAATTAGATCATCTTTGAATCCTGAAACTACTTTCTACGAAAGGAACTCAAGACTTCTTCTCAAGATTTCACCCTTGTGACTAAGGAGTAGTCACCCTGCAGCAGCAGGCACCAACTAAGTATCTTGCGGTTTGCTACGACGTCCTTCCTCCGGAACCAGACTGACCAGCACGACGAGACCCGGACTCCCTGCCCTCTCTGACCTCAACCTGCCTCTACAGCACAGCTGAGAACCGTAGGTGCGACGAGACCAGAGGACCCGGCGATCATCAGAACCAGCTCGACACTCAACCAGCACGACCACCGAGGGACCCTCGAGTGCGTGCACTGGGGTAAGAGAAGCCCCAACCCCAAGCAGCACGAGCACCGAAGTCCAGCCCCCCCAGCATCCACCAGATCTGCGTGGGGCCCTTTTGCTCCTGGGTTGCTGCTACGTTGTCCGGTCACTTGCCCGTTGGCTAGTGACACTCCAGACAACGTCCTACGTTTGTTTCACCGCTGGTCTAGCTCCTCTAGACTGGCCCCAGTCTCCTCCTGAAGGGGACCTTCCTCAGACCCTCCTGGTCCACTCAAGACGCCATTTTGTGTCGCCACATGGGCTTGCCGTAGCCACGGCTTGTTGCCTCCTTCACCGGATCCAGCATCGCCAGCAGCAGACATCCGACTTTGGACAGCTCGCAGACCTCCAGCCTGGTCGACATCAGCGCCCCTGGTTCGTGCAGCAGCAGAATCCAGTGTCACCTCTTCGCCTGGCTTAGTAACCTCGTCCGGTGCCATCCTGGTGCCCACCTAATCACTGGCTAGTGATTCAGAACTTGGTCCCCTCTGCTTACAGGTACTCTTCTTCACTGATCCGTCCCTGGATCAGCCCGGAACATCTTCACTGGTCGCCTGCCAGCAACTTCCACTTCAGGCTCCTGGTTCGTCAACGAGGATTCCCGACGACACTTGAACCCTATGCAGCCGCAGCCCCTGGGCTAGGTAAACCGAGTACCACGGTGCTCCAGCGTAGAACAAATCTCTAAGTGTCTAGATCCACTTTCGTTTTTGACCTACCTAGTCGGGTTCGCCCTAGAACACTAACTTTGCATTTACTAGTATCCATAGACTTTGTCCCGCATTACGCGTGAGAGTTTCCACTCTGCACACGACATCCCTAGGCCTCCTGCTTCTAATCTAAGGGTTCAGCATTGTAGGCCCAGCGGTTCTAAAGTCTCTGAGAGTAGTACTTACCTGCTAGTAATTTCGCATTCCACTTCCATAGTATATGGTTTTTCGTGCCCCTCGGGCATTTGTGTAAATTGTGCGACTTTCAGTATTTCTTTAAGAGTTTTGTATTGTGCTTAGCGCCCTGTCCTCATAAAGAGTCCAGGGTTGTTGTGTTATAAATAAATATCCTTTTACTTTCATAACAACTTGTGTGGTGTCCTTTCACTTGGTGTTCAAGGGGTATATGTGATGGTATAATAGCTGGCTTAACACGCCTTCTAGAGTCTAGCCTAAAGACTGCTCTTGTCCATGCTACTAGGATAGCTGGTCTATAAGGTTGACTTACAACCAATCATCAATAAGGGTCGTTTGGACTGATACATAGTGATCACTAGAATAGTGAGCACTGCATATCAGGGAAACTTCTCACACCTTGGTGTATTCATAACCTGGGTGCTTTCTCCTCACAATCTTGGATATTCCGCAGTTGGTTGTGTACCTTGTGTGTAGTTTTGGTTGGTTAAGAGGTTTGTTGAATATTTATTAATGGTTTGTACAGGTAAATGTGGAATACAAATTAGTTAAATTCCCAATAGAGATCTATGTAGTGTGTGGATAGGTGGCTGAAAGCCAGCCCTTTCATATTTATTTATTTATTTATTTATATTTAATTTTATAGAGCGCACAGCTACCCGGAGGTTTCCCGGCGCTAAACCAGTGAGGAAAGTGTACAGTAGCAAAACTAAAGATCAAAAAGCCACGTTTTGACATCTCTTCAGAATTTTAGATAGTTGGATTCAATCCGAGTAGATAAAGGGAGAGAGTTCCACAAGGATGGGGCCAAAAAAGCAAAAGATCGACCTCCCATTCTGGCTCTCTTCGTCCTGGGGATCAGAAATTTATGTTGACTAGATGAGCGAAGAGTGCGGGAAGGAAGGTACGGATGAATAAGAGATTTCAAATACTGGGGGGCCTTGCCAGTGTTAATGTTATGTACAAGACAAAGAGCCTTGAATTTACAACGATTGTTAATGCTTAGCCAGTGAAGACTACGATGGTGCAGGGAAGTGGAGGATTTATAAGGTCGTTTACACAGTAGACGGACTGCCATGTTCTGAACCGTTTGTAATTTCCGAATAACCTCTTTGCCCGCTCCCAGAAAGAGAACATTACCATAGTCCAGGCGAGATGTTATTAACGCCTGGACTACGGTTTTCTGGGTTTCCAGAGGAAGCATCCAGGTGAATTTCCTCAACCATTTGATGATGGTTATACAAATGGAGGAGACTCTCACGGCATGTTGTCTCATGGACAGCTGGTCATCAAATATTATTCGCAGGTTACGGGCAGTTTTCGAAGGGTTGGGAGGGGTGCCCATTTGAACAGGCCAGTGAGAGGGTCCCCATAAGGGAGGATTGTTGCCAAATAGGAGGAGTTCAGTCTTCCCTCCGTTCAGTTTTAACTTATTGTTACACATCCAAGAGGCAATATTGTTGAGACCATGACAGAGGGATGATGTAGTGGAAAGATGACTGGTGGAGAGGGAAAAGATGATCTGTGTGTCATCTGCATATGAAAATATGGAGAGCCCTGCCTGCACCGCAATAGCCGCAAAGGGTCTGACATATAAATTAAAAAGGAGGGGGCTCAGGATGGAGCCTTGAGGGACACCATATGCAGATGTATGAATTTTAGACGTCGAGGTAGCCGAAAAGACTTGAAACGTCCGATCGGACAGGAAACTGATGAGCCATTCAAGGGCGGAATGAGTGATGCCAGATGTTTTTAAAGTGTTAATCAGAATGGGGTGGGAGACCGTATCAAATGCGGCACCTAAATCTAATAGAATAAGTGCCACGGTCTCCCCTCTGTCCACCAGATGACGAATGGTTTCAGAGACTCCCAGCAGGGTGGATTCTGTAGAAAAACCAGAACGAAAACCAGATTGTGAAGGGTGTAAGATATTATGAGATTCGATATGGCTAGTAAGTTGTTTATTTATATGTTTTTCCAGAATCTTAGAATAGACTGGAAGAAGAGAAATTGGTCGGAAGTTGGCGGGGTTACTTGGATCAGCATTGGCCTTTTTCAGCAATGGTACGACCATCCCATGTTTCCAGGAGTTGGGAACCTTAGCCTCCCTAAGAGATGTATTCAATAATTCCACTATGCGCTTTAGGGAGGGTGGGTCAAGAGTGAGCAAGATTTGAGGAGGGAAGGGATCCAAAGGGGAACCAGATTTAATGCTTTTCACTAAGTTATGTAGTGTGGAAGGGGTCAAGGGGTCCCAGATCTTGATGTCCGCCACTTCCGACTGAGAGAAGTCTGAGGCAGTAGAGGCAGTAGGTTCAAAGACTGGATGAGCGTTAGATGGACCAAAGTCAGCATATATACTCTCGATTTTGGAGACAAAGAAATCTGCTAAGGAGTCACATTGTGCTTTATCTAGACATGGGACCTTGGGTTGACTAGTGGCACCCGAGATTTCCTGCACTACCTTGAACAAGGCTTTAGGACGATTTTGAGCTTTCAGGATAGATGAATTAACATATTCAATTCTGGCAGTTTTGCAGAGAGAATGGTATTTGGTTAGAGCAGCTTTATAGTGTAGTTTAGCTTGTGGATCGTACTCTGAACGCCACTTCCGCTCAAGATGTTTACAGCTTGTTTTTTCTTTTTTTAGTTGGTCATTGAACCAAGGAGTGATGTAAGGGGTGATGTATATTAAATGTCTGCTTTCGAAGTGGGAGACAAATGTCTGCAGCAGATGTGAGCCAGCGATGAATGACGTTCACTTGATCAATGCTACTGATCTCAGTAAGGGGCATATAATCAGACAAAACAGAATTGAATTTATTGGAATCTAATTTCTTCCAGTTACGGGTCATTCTAGGTTTAGGGGTAGTTGCTAGGTGGTTAATAGATCGATCAAATGAAATAGAGAATTCTAGCACAAAGTGGTCAGACCACGGGACAGGTAAGGGGAGCTTGCAGGATACTGCATCCAAATTAGATAGAATAGGGTCAAGCAGATTGCCCGCCTTGTGGGTAGGGTCTGAATTGTGTAGGGTAATATTCATGGCCGCTAAGTCAGACAGTAAATTAGTACTAATTGGGCATGTTGTATCGTTAAAATGAATTGTATCATCGATGTCTATCACTAGCCAGGTATTGTTCAAAGGTAAGAGGAAACCCCTTTAGTATCTGGCTTGGACAGTGAAATCTACTTCATCCTGTATTTTTTGTAACTCTGGCAAGGAAAAACCTACCAATCAGCACTTTGTTTCAAACTTCTTATGTTGCTGATTGGAACAGAAACCCCTTCTGGCTTGGTCCCACAAACTGAACCCAACCAGAACCACTGAGACAGTATTTTGATACATTCTTGCCTCTAAAGTGGACCTTTAATGCCACTTTCTGGACACTTGTCACATAGGGTCTCAGCTTGGAGACATCTGTCTGAGGACAGCTGTTGCACCAACCCGCACCATCCCCGCCCCCGCCAAGAAGTGACCAGAGACCACCAGGACTCCTTTAATATTATACTGCACTCCATAAGCCACCCCAGCGAGCTGCAGAAACACAACCAAAATGCCAGTGTCTATTTCTTCTCGTGACTGCTCTACTTGGGAAGCACACACCCCTGGACCCAATGTGAACCCTTTTTAATTACCATTGGGGTCCCCAGCGCCGCTACAGTTTCCCTGCTGCACTGCCATATTTCATTGTTTTTGGAAATAAGTGGCGCGTGCCACATTTTGGGAGTCTGTCCATCAATGATGTCAGGCTGTGTAGAGATTAAGTATCAAACTGGCAGTGTACCCATCTTTCCTTAGTCTGGCCTATCCAGTTCTGCTTTATAAATTTAGTTGGAGGCTGAAGGAAACAGCTTTCAGTGGTATCTGTCTTTTTTCCTTCTGCAGCCAGCAGTTCAAAAGAGAATGGCATTTTCATTATAAATACCTACGACCTGGTCCTCCAGCTCTCTAGGCAGCTCTGGAATTTTTTGGACTGTGACTAGTAGGTCACAAGTTATTGATCACTATCGCCTCTTGTGACCTCTACTTTAAAATGTGAAGCCAAAGATGACCCTGGTTTCCAGAAGAGAGCGAGGGAAGGTGAACCATCATATTTCACCATGTCTCTCCAGAAATGAGAGAAATTGTTTCAGGTTTTATTCACTTTTATGATCACTTTTTTCTTATTTCATGAAATACAAAGAAAAAAAGAAGCCAAAAATATATGGACATTTAAAAAATCCCAGTTCAGAATCAGGCTCTTTGTGGCATTGAGCTGCCTTGCGCACGGGGCACCTTGACTTACTCCATGTTAAAAGTTTCAGTACTTAGGAAGGGTCTAGTTCAAGCCGTGCAGCTTGACTCTCATATGATACCAGTGGCCCTTGATATTCGAAGACAGGCATTTAGAGGATATGAAACTCTGAAGGAACATGAACCAGTTTGTGGACCTGAGCATATTTTCCTCACAAGCTATTAGTTAGATACAGTGGCTACAAATGTGTCACTTTTTTAAATACACAATCTGGTAGAGACTTCTAGCTGCAGATTCCTTACTGTAGTATTATCCCCAAGCATCAGACTGGTAATGGAGGTTTTTCATGAGCAGTAGCCCTGCATGCTGGTAGGTGGCATAATTCAGCTCTGTATGACGTTGTCTTTTACGCCGAGAGCGACATGCGCAGTGCCTTTATCGGTGCCATCCCTGAGTGCGGATGTCAGTTCTTTTCTTTCCTTGCCAGTGAGCACAGATTCGGAGAGAGTTGCACCTAGTCACTTTTTGACTGAACTTTTTCAATCTTTTGTGAAAGAATGTTTTGAGACGTTGTCTCGTGGCAGGGATATCTACGAGAACGGCTGTGTTTAAGCCCTGTGGCGCCTGCCTCTGGCAAATGTTGGTGACTGACCCACACCTGGTCTGCCTCTTGTGTCTCGAGCACGACCATGATGCCAAGACCTGCGTCGATTGTCATGCCATACACCCCAAGGCCTTGAAGGAAAGGACCAATCCTCAAGCTTCTTGCTGTGCGAAGCTGCGATGGTCCTGATCTTGGTCGAGAGGAAGGTCCCAGTATCGGTCGTTGAGCCATCGATCTTTGTCACAGTCGTCCCACTCACGTAAGTCCCACAAGAAAAAGAAGAACAAGAATTCAAAGAGGTCTTCGACTTTGCCCAATCTGTCGAAGTCATCCCATGAGACAAGGGCCTGTCTCCACGGTTGAACCTGCGCCGTCTCTGTGCCTCCCACAGTTTCCCGGAGCAGGAACGACTTGAGCCCAAATCCACGAGTTTTATGAGGCGATGCACTTCATATTTGGGCGGCCAGTCCCTGCTGGCATGCCCTTCTGCCCCCGGGAGGGGCCCCAACTGGTTTTCTCCTGGCGGGTACGCCCCCGGTGCCAATCGAGCCCCTTAGACCTATAGACGGATGTGAACTGCATTCTTATCCGCGACTCCAACACAGAGCCAGATGGGCGGCGTCAGATGGCGATTGGAGTAATTTCCTCCAGGCTGCAGCCTGAGCTCTATTGCTACGGGCTAGGACTTGGGGAAGATTGGGAGGGGCCACTGGGACCCTTATGGATACCAGTTTCTAGACCCCCATGAGGACACCTAGCGTAAGGATTTGGTGGATGCCAGTGGACTGGACACCTCCCCATATACTGGCCTGGTCTCTCCTCCTACCATGGCAGAGGAGGAAGGAGCCCCATGTGCCATGGTAGTGAGGAGGTCAGCCGAGGTCCTGGACATTCAGTTGTCATGACTAACATCTTGACAGAGGTGCTTCAGCCAGGAGACACCCCCTCAGAACCACTTCACCCATTTAATGAAGCCCTCACGGACATGCTGCTCTGGGCGTGGGCCAAGTCCTGCATAGGGGCTCCTGTCAGCAGGACAATTTCCCTCTGACATCGCCCCACATCAGGGGACCCCAACTTCCTCAGCCAACACCCTACCCTGGGTAGCTTTGTGATTCAAGCCTCCATTTCCAAACTAAATCCTGGCGCATTCCCTACCACTCCACCGGACATGGAAACCAAGAGGCTGGATACCTATGCGGTCGGTGAATACAGTGTGTCTTTTGGCCGATACCCCCACTCACTCTTGGACACGGTTGTGCAGGTCGTGCCTGTAGTCTCGGAGGAGGCCTGAGTCATACTCTCCCAAGCCATTACTGATGAGAGCGATGCAGCTAAGTTCGCCATATGCTGTGGGCTTGACACGACCGATTCACTAGGCAGAACGGTTTAATCATTGGTGGCCCTTAGGCACCACACCTGGTTGAGAACCTCTGGTTTTCAGGGGATGTTCTGGCTTACCTGATGGACATGGCCCTTTGATGGTTCCAGTCTATTCAGAGAAAAGATGAACTCAGCGCTGGAGCACTTCAAGGAGAACAATGCTAGAGCCATGTCTTTGATCTTTCCATGGCCCCTCACCAACCCCAGTCCGCCTTTCGCGGACAGTGAAGGGGCTTCCAGCTGCGTCTCTACCCACCCAGCCACCATGGCATGCAAGATTCTGCATGGCAGAGGACTCTGTACCCCCCGGATCCCTTGGGTCAGATAACTAGAGGTCAGCCTCTTTAGTGTGCCCTCTGACCACCATAGGCACCCAGGGAGAGGCAGGATACACCATCACCTGCACCACAGTAGGTTGATAAAATCTGACCGCTGGATTCTCCAGATTGTCCAAAGGACTACTTCCTCCCATTTGTGACTAACACTTCACTCTTGCCACCCACTTTTGACAGGCTGACAGAGAACCGTATTTCATTACTCCGACAGGAAGTGGCAGCTCTCTTGCCAAGGGAGCCATAGGGAAGATGTGGGCAGCAGAAGTAGGTTGTGGGTGTTATTCCTGCTACTTTTTGGCACCAAAGAAGGGCGTAGGCCTTTGCTCTATTCTAGACCTGCACACTCTCAATTTCTTCCTAAACAATGACAAATGCCAAATGCTCATGCTCGCTCAAGTCCTGTCTGCCCTGGACCCAGGAGACTGGAAGGTGGTGTTGGACTTGCCGGGTGCATACATCCACATCCCCGTGCCTCCTGAGCACAGATGTTATATGTGGTTCACAGCAGGTCACAGACACGTTCAGTTCACTTTGCTCCCTTTCGTCCTTACCAACGCCCCTCGGGTGTTCACCAAGGTGATGATGGTGGTTGCAGCTCATCTGCTGAGATTAGGGGTACCAGTCTTTCCCTATCTCGATTAATGTCTTTTTAAGACAGGCTTGCCCCAGGCAGTTGTCTTCCACCTCTGGACCATGGCAGACCTCCTGCACTGACTGGAGTTTACTATAAACGTGCTGAAGTCACACCTGACCCCTTCTCAAACGCTTCTCTTCATCGGAGCAGTTCTGGACACAGTGGCAAGTCTGGGTTATACAGGCTATGATACTGATGTTTCAGTCTCTATCCTGGATTTCAGTGAAATTGACTCTGAGACAGCTGAGCCTTATAGCCGCCTGTATCCTGCTTGTTACACATGCCTGCTGCCATATGCGGGCTCTTCAGTGGGACCTGAAGTTCCAGTGGACGCGGCATAAGGGGAATCTCTCCGACATGGTCCAGATCACGGAGGGCAGTGCGAAAGACCTCCAGTTGTGGTTAACAAGCCACGATTGGCTCAGAGTCTGACACCTCTCCCTTCCCCAACCACATCTGACAGTAACAAATGCATCACTTATGGGCTAGTGTTATCCATCCGGGAAAGATGGAGATGAGAAGCCCATGGTCTCTGGCGGAATCCGGACTCCACATCAGCCTGCTGGAGCTCCGAGCGATGTGACTGGCATTGAAAGCCTTTCTACCCTCTGTCGAGGGAAGGCTAGTGCATGTGTTCACGGACAACCCTACTGCTATGTGGTACTGCAACAAACAGAACAGGGTGGGGTTGTGAACCCTCGGCCAAGAGGCCCTGAATTTCTGGATATGAGTGGACCGTCAGGGCCTTTACACCTGGCGGGATCTCTGAATGCCAGAGCAGATAAACTCAGCTGAAGACACCTAGTGGATTATGAATGGCATCTCCATCTGGAGGTGGTGCAAGATCTATTTCAGCAGAGGGGAGAGCCTTGGTTAGATCTATTCGCCACCGCCGCGTACTTGCAATGTCACCACTTCTGCGCACTGAAGTTTTCAAGGCGGCTAAGAGATTCTTTTCATCTTGAGCAAATCTTCAGCCTCCTGTAAGCCTTTGCGCCTATACTACTCCTGCCCAGAGTTCTCAGGAAGATCAGGAATGACCAGCCAAAGTCATCCTCGTGGCTCTGGACTGAGTTTAGAGTTTAGTATCCTTAGCTGTTGAGCATCGCCATCAGTCCTTCGATCAGGCTGCCCCTTCGGGAGTTGCCAGTTTGTTGCCTTCCGCCCAAAGGCTGCAATGTTATTTTGACAGCCCTGCTTCCCTCCAGGAAGGCAGCATATGCCAGCCATTGGAACAAATTTGTGGCGTGGGGCACAGCCAAACAGGTTGACCCCTTATCTGTATCTCTTTCCTACATTCTTATGTTTATCCTTACACTACCAAACGAGGTTCTGCACTGGGCATATTGAAGGGTTATTTGTCTGCCATTTCCGCCTTCCAGCAGCTACCAGATCAGCAGTCCCTCTTTAAATCCCCTATTGTAAATAGGTTCTTCAAAGCTTTGCAAACTTTGTTTCCTCCAGCTCCATTCATTGTGTCTCGATGAGACCTTATTTTGATCCTTACCTGCATAATGTGTGCTTCTTTTGAGCCACTTTATTACTGTCCTCTTAGGCTTCTCAATGATCTAGATGGCCTTTCTAGTGGCAATTGCATCTGTCTGGAGGGTCAGTGAACTAAAGGCATTGTCATTCCAGCCTCCATCCGTCTCCTCCTTCCTAGACAAACTGGTCCTTCAGACCCAAGCATCCTTCTTGCGGAATGTGGTAATCCCATTCCCTCAAGGTTAATCTATCACCTTGCCTGCATTTTATGCTCTGCCTCTCCTCTTTAGGAAAGTGGGGAGACTTCACTGGCTGGACCCAGAAAGAGCTCTGTCATACTACCTTTACTGCGCAAAAACAGTATCGGGTGGACTATCAACTCTTTGTAGGATATATCGGGGCCAAGAAAGGTAAGGCCATGTAGAAGCGAACCGTCTCCCGATAGATCGTGCTCTGCAATAAGATTTGCAATGCACTGGCCAAGAAGCAACCTCAGTGAATTTGCGTGCTCTTTTCACCAGAGCAAAGGCTGCAACCTCTCGTTAGCACGCAGAGTTCCAATCCTAGATAACTATCAGCTAGCAACGTGGCCCTCACTGCACAAGATTACCAAACACTAATGCCTTCAAAGTCAGGTCTGTTGGGATCAGCATTTTGCCTTTTCGGTCCTGCAGGACTTTTTAGGTTAAATCATGTTTGCAGACCCACCTCCGGGATGGTAAAGCTTGGGTATCTATTTTAGGGTAAGGAAGCTGCGGCTAGAAATCTCCATCAGATGTACAAGTAACTTACCTTTAGTAACACCTTATCTGGAAGAGACTATCTATCCGCAGATTCCATACCAAACTGTCATATGGTTACTACGTTTCTATATATTGTGTTAAGTTAGCATGTGCTTATTAAATGTTTAAACGCCATATTTTCTTTCTGCTTCGGTTTGCACACGGCACCTAATTGTTATTGTAGCTTTAAACCTAGACGAAAGATGTGATTTATTTGAGAATAATATGTTATTGCCCTGGTATCAGTCGTGCTTGGTACACTTGGTACAACTGTCTGCACACTAAGAACTGCACACTCTCAGAATAACCTAACACAAGGTTGCTGAAGGCCTGATCCTCGCACAACGTTAGTCATAACACAAATAATGTTTCTGCCAACATTTGACTCTACGTGGGTTTAAGATACAGTTACAGGGAATGAATCAACACACTTGATGCTGAGCATGCAGAGAGCTGGTAGCTGTTGATGTGATCTCCTCCTACTGAGAATTAGAGGTATGGGTCCGCCCTGCTAAGAACCCAGATGAGACCTTCTTAGATATAATATAATATGCTAATTAGGGTGCGCGAAATATAATGCTATCACCTTTTGCTTACTATGGATTAGTGACTATGCTGCTGACTCTGATTTTTATAATATGTATATTGATATTATACAAGATACTGCGTTTGAGAATGCTGCATTGAAAAATAAACATTTCAAACTTGCACGTGTATTCTTTGCCTCCCAGTTTCGGTTTGGAATGATAATATAACGAAAGAGTGTTCATGTGTTCCACGATACCTGAGGTACTCTAAGTTCATGTTCTGGATTGTCTAAGTCATTGGTAAGTTATTACTACCGATGAGACACTGTAGCTAGCTTGGTAAGGGGATTTCTGAAACCAAGGTGAGTTGTGGGTCACCCTAACTCACCCAGGTTCTAGATCTCTGTGCACAGTTCTGTGGGAGAACGGAAACCCTGCTACATGGCGCCCATACGTTGATTGGCCTTATATCATGACACTCGAGTAGTATATCATTCAAACCTTAACGCCTACATTCCCGTTTCCGGAAAACGGCAGTGTCGGAAAAACCTACCTATTTTTGAAATAGGTCTTTTTCAAGCTTGAATCTATCTAAAACGGTTTCTTTGAATTACTACCCAGTTGTGCTACAAAGTATTCTTTGTGTTTTCACTTTCCTGTGCTGACATGGCTCAAGCCGTGGACATCCCGCAGCATAGTCGCATTGCGGTGCGTGACCATTTGCGGATGTATGATGTTCCTCTGGAAGGCTTGGCTGTGGTTCTGGTGGTGAGTGCGGAACATGCTTACCCGTACGAACTGTTTTATTCGTGGGTGACATTTCCGGCAGTGGACGCTAATTCTGGTGTGTTCCACTCATACACTGCTTCGGATGTACCGGTTGCGTACGCTCCGTACAGGGCACTGGAAGTTCCTATTGACGCTTGGCAGCATGGAGTTTGGTTTGGTGGCGCCCTACCGCACGCTTTGACCGCTCCGAGGTTAGGTCCTTTGTCCATTCCGGGCACTCCTTGGCCCGCTTTGGCTGGATTTACTCCTCACCCTCGACGTGCCACTTGTAACGTGGCTGATCTGCGGCGGCTTCATGAAGTCGCGGTGGAAGTGATTAGAGCGCTTGTTCATTATACTAGCCGTAATGTTCAGGATGCGGCCCCTAGGGGCGCACAGCTTCGTGCAGAACATGCTGGTCTGAAAATCAATCCGGTCATGGTTAATTCCGTGATGGGTAAAAAGCCCCAGGACAAGGATGATTTTCCGTTCTGGCTTGCTGAGAAATTCGGACAGCTGGAAGCTGTGTTTCCCAACACGAGTCCGGGTGATAAGCACCGGATTCTTACACTAAGTTTGCCGAAAGATTTGGCTCCTGAACTTGTTGACTGTGAGACCTGGGGCAAGACTTTTGCAGCGGTCTATGCGAGGTGCTATGGCTCCCCGTCTGTGACCAATCTAGGTGGGGTCCTTAAACGTGTTCAAGACGAACACGGACCGGAGTCGGCTGTTGAATTGGGTATGCGCCTGTGTGGCTCCTTTGATGTGGTTTGCGATCTGATCCTTGCGAATGTCAAGGGGGATGCAGTGAACTTTCAAGTTGCTAACGCATTAGCGTTGGTTCCCGAGGCCGAACGACCCCGACGGTTAGCAAGGATAATTGTAGCTGCGTACAAAATGGTTGGCCGCAATGCAATGGGGGTTAAAGCTTTTCCTGATAAGGAGAAGAAGCAACCCCAGGGTCAGACATCGGAAACTAGTGGTCAACAAAAGTCCAAGAAACAAAATTGGCCTAAAAAGCAGAATCAGGGTAAGCAACAACAACAACAAACACAGGTTTCTGCTCCTGCGTCTCCGTTGCCTGCGCAGTCGGATCGTGTTTATGAATTGAGCGACCGCGCGATGATTAAATCGCCTGAGAGGTTTCAGGCTTCTGACCAACGCTCTCCTCGTTCCTTTCAGGACTCATCGGCTCCGTCAACCGGTGGTGGAGGGGGCGGCAGGGGCCGGGGTGGCCAGCAAGGACGTGGTCAGCCCCGCCCGCGTGCCGGTGGAGATCAGCAGGAAGGCTCTACGCCCAAAAGACCACAGTTTGCCACGAAGAAAGTCGCTGCCCTGACCACGCATCGTTATGCCCCAGATAGTGAGAACGCGGCTTCGGAATCTGACGTGGGCTCTGACCTTGCTGGACAGCGCAGCAGAGATTACCATAGTGAGAGAGGCCCTCCGTCCACTGTTGAAGGTGACAGCGACTGATTCTTATGTTGTGATTGAAACTGCTGATACGCATGTTGCTCCCCCTGAACGACTTTTTGAAATTGTCCTGCTAATTGAAGGTATGTATGACATTTTGCTTTCGGAGGCTGACTGGCCCCCACCTTTTGTTCTCGCAGCTCCGCGAGGGAAGGAGGTAATCCTACCCAGCTTCGCGCACACTGTGCCGAGAGTGGAGGCGCTGCATTTTGCAGAAGAGTGGGCTCTGGCGCTTGCGCCGGCTGTGTACCGCAATCAGTGTGGCTGGGATAAATTGTCACCAAGCCACGAGATTCCTTTAAGGTCTCAGCCACAGCCTCAACCTCAATATCCCATACGGCGTGAAGCCAAAGCTTCAGTCGCGGCTATCCTTGAACAGTTGGAATATCAAGGTGTAATTGAAACGTGTGTGTCACCGATGAATAACCCCCTTTTTACTGTGAACAAGCCGGACGGCTCATATCGTTTGGTTTTGGATTATAGGCATTTGAACTCGCATTGCCGTAACTGCGCAGTACAGAATACTCATGGCTCTGCGTTAGTGAATAGTCTTGAGCGTAAACGGTTCAAAACCACGCTTGACATTTCCAATGGTTTTTATGCCCATAGATTAGACGGTCTAAGTTCCCAATGGACCAGTTTTACATGCGGCGGTGTGCAAAAAATGTTTAGGCGACTCCCAATGGGCTACAAGAACAGTCCTGGAGTATTTTCTGCACGCATTGTCTCTCTTCTAGAGAGCTTCGACCCAGTTGCTTGTTCGTATGTGGATGACATTTATCTCACAGACGACGATCTTTGGGAGCATCTGTGTCGGGTAAATAGCATAATTTGTAACTTTGCTGACATAGGTTACAAGTTTAACTTTGCAAAATCGCACATTGCAGAGTACACAGTGTTGTTTCTTGGTTACGAGCTTAACAACGAAGGGAAGGGTTTAGCACCCCACTTCCTGGAGAAATGCGCACAGTTGCGCTCTCCGACAACACTGAAAAAATTACAATCTCTACTGGGCTTTCTGAATTTCGGGAGGACATACATTCCGGAATATGCCCAGCGTATCAAGCCTTTGTATGCTTTGATACAACCATCTTTTTCCAAATCATGCTGGCTGCCTGAGCATTCGGCCATTCTGCAGTCTTTGCAGGCTGATTTGCTCGCTTCTGGATACTTACAGACTCGTGATAACCAGACCAACCTGGTGATAAGAATTATCCCTGGGGCGGTGGGTTTCACGTACCTGACTTTTAATGAAGGAGACACAGTACCTATTGCTTACAAGTCACACTTGTACACTTTGGCTGAATTGCGGTTTTCCACTGTGGAGAAAGTTTTAACGGCTGTGCAGATGGCAATTCTTAAGGAACGTGCCTTGTCACAAGGAAAGCGCATGTTGGTTGTTACCCCGTGTCCTGCCTTAGAGGCGGTTACGAAAGCCAGTGTACCTAATTCCAAAGCTTTGCACCCTCGGTGGATTCAATGGGCTGCATCCTTGACGTCCCAGGATGTCACGTTTATTTTTGACGCCACTTTACGGTCGCAGGAGTATTTACAGTATGAATTTGTTCATCCTGCTCCATTAGCAATGCGGCCGTTGGAGGATTTCCATTGCATCATTTACACTGATGGTTCGGCGCAGGTTGCGCATGGCTCTAAACATGCCTACGTTTCCGCTTGCGCCATTGTGGTCGGGGCCATGGTGAACGATGAGTTCAAGTCCAGTGTCGTGCATACGCAGACGCTTGGGGACTGCACCGCACAATTAGCAGAACTTTGTGCACTGATGCTTGCATTGGAGTACGCTGATCCTAGTGTGACGACTTTGATCGTAAGTGATTCTTACTACTGTGTCCAGTCCTACAATGAAAACTTGTTCTTTTGGATTCAAAATGAATTTCATGACTCCAAAGGTAGCACAATAAAACATAAAATGATCTGGGTCCGAGTGGCGGAACTGAAAGAGAAGCTGCCACTCGTGTTTGTGATTCATACTCTCGGTCATCAGCGCGTGGGGGTCCACGCTGTTGGCAACTCGCTTGCTGATGAAGCAGCGAAGTCAGCGGTATCAAAATACTTAGTTGCAGCGGTCACGAGGTCCAAAAGCAAAATAGATGATGATATCTTGGCAGCAGTAGCTGCAACGGAGAAGGGAAGTAAATATCCTGCGGGGTTCCCTTCTAAATACACATACCACTTAAGTCCCGATAAGGTTCCTTATGTGAAAATCCCTGAAGTTGGCAAACGTCTAGTTCCCAACTCGGATCGCAGAGCTGCTTTGATTACAGCGGCGCATGAAGGTGTGGCGTCTGCGCATGCGGGCGTCTCAGCCACTGTAACTCAGCTACAACAGAGGTTCTGGTGGCGGGGACTGTATAAACAGACGCGCGATTATGTCCTTCAATGTGACATTTGCCAGCAGATTAAGCCTTCAACTGCTGCGCGTCCGCCTCAGACACAGTTGTACATCTCGAATAAACCACTTGGATGCGTTTATTTGGATCACTGCTGTCCATTTTCTTCTGATACTGCATATAAGTACATCTTAGTAGCAGTTGATTCATGCACACGCTTTGTGTGGGTATGGCCACATCGGAGCGCTGATTCACGTACTGTCATTAAGGATTTGCGAGTCTTTGTGGGAATTTTTGCCTGTGGTACCTTCCATTCGGATCAGGGTCCGGCTTTTGCCTCTAAGGCGTATAAGGATGCTATGGTTTCGATGGGGGTCCAAGTCAAATTTTCTAGTCCCTACAGACCTGAGGGTAATAGTGTAGTTGAACGAATGAACCGCGACTTAAAGCAATCTTTGACAGCTCGCGTTATAGGCACTGGCAGAAACTGGTTAGCCCACCTCATAGGCGTGCAGCGTGCGCTTAATAATCTCCCTAGAAGGTCTCTGGGTGGGCGGACCCCATACGAAATGCTCTTTGGTATCAAGATGTATGTACCTGACCTCGATGGGCTAGACAGCAAGGCCCAGGCCACGGCCTTTGACGTAGATGAACATTGCAATGTTTTACAGAATCTACAAAAGACCAGAGACAGTCTTGCAAAGGAACATTTGCCCTCCACATCGGATGATGCGCTGCAGATCCCGGTAGTTGGCTGGCTACCCCAAGTTGGAGAACTGGTTCGAGAGAAGATCGATAACAAGAAAGAGTTTGGTCCCTCATATCGAGCACCGGTTCGAGTTCTTGGAGTGAAGGGCACAAGAACAGTCATTTTACCACCACTTCCAGGTCGTAAGGAAAACAGATTTATTTCTATTGACAATGTCAAGACACACGGGGTGGCCGATTCTTCATAGCATGACACCGGCTGTATCCTGTCCTTCCATGGTGAGGCACTCTGTGCTGGCTATTACATCTGGTGCAGAACAGGAGGTGTCCCTCGAGATGCCTGCCATATCCAGTCCTTTATTAAATACTATTCCTGATACTAACATTGATGAGCTAAACTACACTTATCCTGCTGATTTATCGATGCCTGATTTACAGACCCGTTTGGCAGGCCAGTCCAGATTCTCTTTTGACTCTGTTTCGGAACCTTCAAAGAAACCCACAAACATTGCAAGATATGCCACGTTGTTTAAAAAACATTTTTTAATTCCGCCTTGGACATACATTTGGTTGATCCTATTTTCATTCTATCTTTTTATGTCAATTGGTTTTGTGTTTTATTTTTTCCGGCTGATTGATGGTCACTACTAAAGAAAGAACAGGAATTCGGTACCTTAATGGAACATTGGCCCCTCTTTCCTCTTCACATTCTGCGCACAGACTGAAACGAAACTTAAATACAGTTAACATTACTGCTTGGCCTGTCCTTGATGGGATTGTGTGGGATGCGGTTAGGTTTCAGATACATGGGCCCACTGAAGTGATTAATGTTCCAAATGTGCTTAGAGTAAACATGGGAGATGTAATTAAACAGAATATACGTTCTGATGATTGGGATATTCAGGCCGTAGAAGCATTATTCTCTGATTTGAAGTATTATGCTGCCTTCGATGCTGAGGATCTGTACACAGATTCTATTAATTATGGTGATTTGTTTTGTTTTCAACACTATGGTAATCATTTTTTACATAAGACAAATTCCAGGAGGGTTGCTGTAAATTATACACAATGGGAACATTGCCCTGCTCCATTCGGTGGCAGTTCCAATACGTTTCTGAAAAAATACACCTATTTTACAGACTTTAATCAATCTAATCCCGAGTCATTTTATTTTAAAATGACACAAAAGTCCATGTCCAAAGTTAGACTTACCGATACAAAATTGTTGTATTCGAAGTCCTTTCTAGACAGGTTGGCTGTAGATGGCTACGAGTTTTGGAAAGGAACAATTGACCTTAAATCGGTTTGGGGTACCAAAGATTGGCAGGTACAAGGCACTGAGGCTTTGCACCGTGCATGTCTCGTCCCGAATCACATGTTGTTTTTAAATTCATCCATTTTCCAAACAACATGCTTTGGATTGGCTACTTCTAAAAAATTGAATACACCGACCATCCCAGATTTAGAGGAATATACAGGTTGGGGTAATTTTACTGATTTGTCCATTCAGGAGTTGCAAACTCTTTTACACAATTCGTCCTTTAACATTTCCAGTTTGGATTCCAAGGGTTGGCTGGTGTGGCATAGAAGTGCTGATTCTTGCCAACGCCGTTTTCTGGGTTTGGCTAAGGGGTTCACAAAAGTCAGACTCGATCCCCGTTTTGAAGAAGACTATACTGTCACGACTTATTCTGTGGGGAAGCTGTGTCAGAATTGGTTAAAACATTCCACATTGGCTGCAGTTAAACTACATCTGTCTCTATTAAATGATAATGTGGATTTGAACGATTTTATAAAAGGCCCAGCTAAAGGTAGATCTAAACGATGGCTGTATGCGATTTACAATGAAATTTGGAAAGTTACCCAGGTTGAGGCTGCTAAACGCCTGAGAGCAATTGATGAAGCAAATTTAGAGAAGGTGCTTGCAGTTGTTGATAACAGCATTAACACGCTTTCTTCCCGAATTTACACGTTAAACAATATTGTGTCTTCTGTTGTTGACATTGTACATGATGAAGTGTCCGTGTTATATCATGGTCAAAATCAATTGCGTTTTGTGATGCAGTTTGCTTGGACACTACAGACTCTTAAGTCTGGTCGAGTGCCATGGAATTTTATGAACGTCTCATCATTATTTGCCCCATTTAATCTAACTGAGAAACAGCGCATGCTATCAATGAGAGATGCAACGTTTTCTATGTTACATATTGAAAAATTAGAATCCCTGCCATTTTCTGTGGCTGAGGTGACTGCTGCGACATGGCTTATCCATGGTGTTATAACATTACCTTTTGCTTTGTATAAATTTACAAATTGTATGAAATATATAGCCATTGGGCGATATGAACCATTAGGCAGCGCTTTCCTCCATGAGACATGGTCTTTACCATACACTTACAGATGCCTAAAGGAGGGAAATGAAGTGAATCTGAATGGTGAAGAATGTACACAGTCGCCTGACCACTCACTAATATGCAGACACATCCAGTTGCATGGTTCTTGCAATCAGGACAAACCTAATTTGGCCTGTGTTTTGAAAGGGACACCAGTTCCGGCAATAGTTCCCACGTTCACTTTGTTGTCCAACAGTAGTTATTTACTTTTGAATAACGAGTTTTGTTGTGGGTTAGAGGCTGGTATCGCTTATGTGGTTACCGTGTCAGAAAGGGTGGTTTGCTGCAAGAATGTGTTGTTTCCACCCACGCATGGGAATTCAGAAGTTTTAATTTGGCCAAGAATACCAACCTTGAGAGCTGAGTTCAATGGTTTAGGCCATATAAGAGCCCTAGTGTCTCAAAAGCAGGTGGCCCTGAGCTCTGCCCGCGAAACTTATGTCCTTCACATAGCAAACACACGCACAGAAGTACAGGCACTTTTAAGTACTGATTTGCCGTTTCATTTCTGCGAGCTGGTTCATCAAATCTTCAATGCCTCCTCCACAACGAGCCTGGCTCATTTTTTTAAAACGGTTAGCAGTGGTCTCGTGACTACATTTGAAAAAGTATTTGGTATTATCCCTGCGTTCTTTCATTCTATATTCGCTAGCCTGTTTGGCGGATTTCCTGTTTTGCTGGCTTTGGCTGCAGGCGTTCTGGTGATATTTTATTTTAAAAATAATACATGGATGCCCATCCTGCGCAAGGAAACGCTCAGCCCCTACTGATGCAGTTTCGCAACCGGATGCTTGATTATTATGGCGCCTTGCCGCTTGCGACCTTAAGCACGGCTTTTGGATTATCCTTCAGATTTTCCTATTTCACATGTGTCCAGCCTGTGTTTCATTGCCTGAGCTGTGATTTCGACTGGGCCATTGATTTGTGTCTCTGTTTACCGACTTCTCCTGACGTCAACTTTGATCAGCTGATAGACCCCGTAGTGGCTCACGAGTTGGTCTGTTCTGGCGAAAGGGTTATGGCTGTGGCAGCGATGCATGGACTAATGGGTCAGTGGGACATATTCGCAGCGGCGCATGACTTTCTGGCACAGAGCGTTCTCGAGAACCGACTGAGTTGTCCTCTGATGTTGCTAGAGGAATCGGTGTTGGAGGAGCACGTATGTTCTTTCCCATTGCTTAATTGGATGGCTGAACTGTTTTCGGATGATGGCAGTGATTTCATGTTGGAAGCTGTAGCTACCTATTTTGCATATTCATTCAACAATGAGTGACCCTGAAGACTTCCAACGTTATGGCACGTGACTTTTTAGTAATTCTGAATGGTGCCTTTTTCAATACGAACATTCGATTTTTTCATATGTTCTAGGCCTATTAACTGAAAGTAGGCCTCAAGTTTGACTTTTTATATTTTGTGTGGCCACTATAGGCATTCATACATACATTTTTGTGTTTTTAAATTTTACATACATTTACATACATTTAGCTTGGCTCAATATCATTGAACTCTGCTTTCAGGTCTTGCCTCTCATAGAGTATTGGCTTATATTTTTCTCTTTTAACCGTCCTCGGATCATTGGGGGGGTGTCATATGGTTACTACGTTTCTATATATTGTGTTAAGTTAGCATGTGCTTATTAAATGTTTAAACGCCATATTTTCTTTCTGCTTCGGTTTGCACACGGCACCTAATTGTTATTGTAGCTTTTAACCTAGACGAAAGATGTGATTTATTTGACAATAATATGTTATTGCCCTGGTATCAGTCGTGCTTGGTACACTTGGTACAACTGTCTGCACACTGAGAACTGCACACTCTCAGAATAACCTAACACAAGGTTGCTGAAGGCCTGATCCTCGCACAA
Organism: Lissotriton vulgaris; assembly: GCF_964263255.1. NCBI lineage: Eukaryota > Metazoa > Chordata > Amphibia > Caudata > Salamandridae > Lissotriton > Lissotriton vulgaris. Next base: position 59,101,163 of record NC_141700.1, read on the forward strand.
CGTTAGTCATAACACAAATAATGTTTCTGCCAACATTTGACTCTACGTGGGTTTAAGATACAGTTACAGGGAATGAATCAACACACTTGATGCTGAGCATGCAGAGAGCTGGTAGCTGTTGATGTGATCTCCTCCTACTGAGAATTAGAGGTATGGGTCCGCCCTGCTAAGAACCCAGATGAGACCTTCTTAAATATAATATAATATGCTAATTAGGGTGCGCGAAATATAGGTGATACAGAATTCTATAGATTTTTGCATCATAAAATGCTATCACCTTTTGCTTACTATGGATTAGTGACTATGCTGCTGACTCTGATTTTTATAATATGTATATTGATATTATACAAGATACTGCGTTTGAGAATGCTGCATTGAAATATAAACATTTCAAACTTGCACGTGTATTCTTTGCCTCCCAGTTTGGTTTGGAATGATAATATAACGAAAGAGTGTTCATGTGTTCCACGATACCTGAGGTACTCTAAGTTCATGTTCTGGATTGTCTAAGTCATTGGTAAGTTATTACTACCGATGAGACACTGTAGCTAGCTTGGTAAGGGGATTTCTGAAACCAAGGTGAGTTGTGGGTCACCCTAACTCACCCAGGTTCTAGATCTCTGTGCACATTTCTGTGGGAGAACGGAAACCCTGCTACAAAACCACCCATCCTCCCAGTTGCAAATGGATTTTAGAGTTAAGGGCTGTTCACCTTTTTCGGACCCTAGTTCCACACACCAGTGGTCAGTATTCTTCGTAGCTCTGAGATTCTGGCGTGGAAAGTCATGAAAAGAAATTCACGTCAGCATACTGGGATGGTGTCTATAAAGGAACCACACACGTTTCTTCCAGTGTGGGCACCACCTACCGGCACGCAGGGTTACTGTGTACAAAAACATTCTGGATTCAGTCTAATGCCTAGCGATAATTCTAAGGTAAGGTATCTACGGCTAGATAGTCTCTGCTAGATAAGGCATTACCAAAGGTAAGTAATATATTCTTGGGGGTGAAAGAGTGAGGCTTTAACTGAATGACTAGGCTATTCTTGAGAGACAAATGGGATTTAGAGTCCCAACTTTCTATCTCATACCACGTACCCAGCATCCAAGTCAGTAGGGGCACTTGCAGTACCTCTAGGCAGTCCCCACAGTTTCAGTACCTTGAAAAAAGCCAGCTATGTGTGATGATTGGTTGGAAGATTAGGGGAAGTGCTGCACCCTGTAAGACAGTAAAGGATAGTAAGTGAACGTCTAGTGCCAACCGTAGGATGACGGGAACTCAGCCAATTTCTAGTTTACCCTTCCTAAACATATCATGAAACAAAGACCTCAATAGTACTTTCTCGACCCAGGATAACAAAGGATATTCGTGGAGTACTTTTAAAACAGGATCGGTATTCTGGTACTCTGAACATTTTCAGTGAAGGTGTGAGTCTGGGTATCATTGGCACTGTGACACCACTGAAAGTCAATTGCCTTGTAAACACACTCTTGCCACCACTCCAGGCTGCGAAGGAAATCTTAAAGGCATTGTGTATGACTCTGCCATGGTAGCTCACTCCTCACTCACACTGCTGTTTCAGGGTACCATCAAAAGGGTGGCTTGTGAAAACTTCTCGAACCAAAAATACTGAATGTTGCTATTGCTAATCTGTACCCCGTGGCACCTCGAGTGAAGATCACTGGTTCTCCAGGAACACATTTTGGGTTCAAGGTCTGATTGAAGCTCCTGGGAGTCCAAACCTCAAGGTAGCTGGAGACTCCCACCAGAGGCCTAATATATTTTTTGGGCCACAGAAAAGTATATGCTTCCATGTATGGTATATTGAAGATGTAACAACAGTATAATGCCTGCACAACGTGTGTCATGGACCATGTAGCTAGCCTCTAACTTTCTATGGAGAATGCCGCAGATACGTCCTTTGCGTTGATGTAATGGATTTGGATGTGGCTGGAAGGCATTTCTCATGCAGTACAAAGCGTTGATACAAGGGTGTTCCATCTTGCACTAGTGATATTCATTGCTGGCTTGCCTACATCCATACTCCTGTATGCTAACAAAAAACCTGGTAACTAAAGAGAAGAAAGAACCAGCTGGCGAGAACATGCAAAAACAACGCTGGAGGCAGAACCACTGTACAGAAGGTCTATAAAATGTTTGTTCTGGGTTAGATTAGATTAGACCGCAACTCGCAAATATAAATCATAAAAACAAGTTGTGTTTTCCCTTTTTTGACATTAAAGACAAAAATTAAATGGTCTAAAAAAGTACAGAATTATGGTTAAATAAACACTAAGACCAATAATCAGTAATTGGTTCAAGTCTGTTTAAGTAGAGAACAGCATTAAACGCAAAAGCTAGATAAAATGTTTTTCTAATTCTATAGGCCCAATCTAGCTGCCTACTTTAGGCCGACTCCCTCTCACATTGTAAACTTTTAGAAAGTGGGTATTTTCTTGTTTAACCATCCTATGCCTCTGACTGCCTGTGGAATCAACATCTGGTTTGTAGCTTGTTTGTGCATTCACTCCAGCCACTCACAAAAACGGAACTGTGGTGTGCCCTGCTGATGAGTCTTCCTGGGCTAGAGTGGTGGGAGGAGTTGTCACTAGCACCTGAATAGACTGTTGCTGCCCTGCACAATACCGTCTCCGCCCCCTGTAGTGAGGCTAGACCAGGGAGGGCAGAACTGGTTTTGCTGAGTAAGAGAGACTTTCTGAACAAAGACTTTAAAGGGGAAAGGTGGTATAAGTATTAGACCTAAAACCCCAGAACTTTAGAACTCTTTTGGACTAAGGGACCTGCCAAGAAGAAGAGCTGCCAGGAGGAGTACTGTCCCTTTGCTGTGCGTTGCTTTATTGGGTTGGCCTGCAGCTGCTGCTTCTGTCTGGAGCAGTGAAAGGACTGGTCTGAGCTTTCTGCAACTTATTGCCGGAGTTTCTCCAAGGGCTTGAAGTAGAGCTTGCCTCCTGTTGGAAGTCTCAGGAACATCAAATACTTCAGGTTCATCAGCCAACAGCACTGGGAACTGAGTGTTTTGTGCTGCCTCAGATAAAAACCTCTACAACGCCGCTGCCAGCTCCATGACCTGAACACACCACAGAGAGCATCGCCCCACTTCGCACCGCAACCCTGGTCTCCCCGACGTCGCTGCCTGATGCCATCACGAGCTGCTGCTTTCACAGTGACCTGTGGGCACTGCACATCGCCTCGCTTTACATCGCCACCCTGGTATCACTGACGATGATGCACCATTCTGAAATCGATGTCGCTACCTGCAACATGGCCTGTAGATACTGCTCGTGAGGTACATGGAGCATTGCCCAATCCTATATCGTCCCATCCCACATTGCGGGTCCACCGACGTCAGCGCCATCGATTCCAGCCTTGTCAAGCGAAGCCACTGCTTACACTGCGACCTGTGGACACTGCGCGAAGCATCGACCCGCTTCACATCGCAACTTTGGGACTACCGACACCAGGGCTTCAGCAACAACGACGCTGCTGCCTGCACCGTGACCTGTGGACCCCGTACATCACATCGCCTGGCTTCACACCGCAGACCTGGTCTTACCGACGCCGTTGCCTGCACCGTGACCTGTGGGCACCACATGTCGCATCGTCCCCCATCGCATCGCAGCCCTGACGCCAGGGCTCCTGACTTCACCCTCATGGAGTACGATCTGCAACACTTGTGACTTCAAGGGCCCGGCGACTCTGGCCCTCACCTCCAGGACCGACACTGGTGACGCTGCCTCTTTGGAGCTCATCCACACGGTTCCTGACGCCCTGGATTTCCAAGGTACTGTTTGCAAGTCTTCCAGACACCGTAGCTCAGAACTTTGCCTATTCACTGAAGCGTCAGGCGGAGAGGGCTTTGGGGCAATAATGGGCAGTAAATGGTGTGCCAAAAAGAGGCTGAATGCCTGGTGCAAGAAGAAGATCACAGCGAATGTCACTGTACTTGAGTTGTTTCCGATAGTGGCTGCCCTGCACTTGTGGCTGCCCTGCACTTGTGACCAGCCTGTCTCCGGACGTAGCGGTTGCTCCCTCTTGCCTCCTTGCAGATCTGGGTATCGTAGCGCTGCTCTCCTCCACACTGCTGCTAATTTGAATCTCCACATTTTAAGCGCCTCGCACTGCTGAACATTTATTTATTGTGCCGTGTGTCTGCCTAATAGCGCCTCGCATTGCTGGAGAATAATAGCGCCGTATGTTGATTATTGATTTTTAATGGTGCCTGTGTGCTTAACTGTGCCCACGGAAGTAATTTAAATTGCATTACCTTTATTTTCATTTCTTGTGCCCCAATATCGGCGTGTTAGCCTTTGTTTTCGGTTTTCTGCTTGTTGCCATTTGGTTGTGCCTTCAGCCCGTCCCTCCCCCCACGCTCCCGCCTCCCAGCCGCCCCACCCACGCTCCGCCCCCTCCACCCTCCATTAATGACAGCTGGACAATCGCGCAGCGTTTACGCGCCCCAGTGGCGCCGAAGGTGCGTCAAAGGTAAGGCCGTCTACGCCCGTCCGCGCCTGGACCGCGCCCAGCGCCATACCCCCTGGTCCCCGCCGCTCCCAACCCTCTAGATTCACATACGATGCCGCTACTCTCCTTGCCCTCAACCCCGGACATACACCACTATGCTGCGAAGCTATTCCTGGACGTACTAACGGCCCATTCGCTTGCCTCTCCTGCAAGTTCAACTGCTTCAGGACTCTCGCCAAATCCACGTCCTCCAATCACAGTTCCGACTCTAACCGCCTTAAGTGCATCCTGCTCAACACCCGTTCAATCCACAAACACGCATCAGAACTTTGGGACCTACTCGACACTGCGTCACCTGACATCGCCTTCCTCACAGAAACATGGATGAACACATTATCAGCACCCGACATCGCCATAGCCATACCGGACACATACAAGATTATCCGAAAAGACCGCACCAATCAAACAGGAGGAGGCATCGCCATCATCCACAGAAACACCATCAAAATCACAACCAACTCCGACGACAATCTTGCAACCGCCGAACATCTCCACTTTCAGATCCACACCGACCCCAGGACCACACTTATAGGCACCCTCATCTACAGGCCTCCAGATACCCGCTCTCAATTCAGCGATGACATCACGGACTTCATCAGCCCTCACGCCCTCGCCTCCGAGAACTACATTCTACTAGGAGACCTCAACTACCACCCTGAAAACAAACACGACAGCAACACCACCACCCTTCTGGACAACCTGGCCAATCTCGGACTCAACCAACTTGTGGACACCCCCACCCATGTAGCCGGACACACGCTCGACCCCATCTTCACCTCCAGCAAGCACATCTCCTTCGATCGCACTACTGCTCTCCACTGGACGGATCACAGCTGTGTTCACTTCAGCTACAAAACCACCCTGACCCTTAACCGTCCACAGCCTATCCCTCGGAGAAACTGGAACAAAATCACCTCCGACCAACTCCTCACATCACTCAACCAAAACCCTCCCACCATCTCAATGGACCCAAACCAAGCGGCCATCAACCTCAAACAATGGATTACCCACAGTGCTAACAAATTAGCACCCCTGAAAAAGCACCAGATGAAATCAGCCAGCAAAAAGGCTCCCTGGTTCAATGACGAAATTAAAAAATCCAAGAAGCTATGTCGCACCCTGGAAAAGATATGGAGAAAAAACCCAACCTCCGACAACATGACCTCCCTCAAGTCAGCCACCCGCAAACACCACCAATTGATTCGATCCACCAAGAAATCAGCTCTCAAGGATCGTCTCGACAACAACTCTCATAACAGCAAGGAACTCTTCAACATCGTTAAAGAATTCACCAACCCCACCGCAGCATCCAACGACATCACTCCCTCCCAAGACCTCTGCGACGCGTTATCCTCCTTCTTCTACAACAAAATTGCCGACATCCACAACAGCTTCGAGAATACTCCCAGCGATCTACCCTCCCCACCCCCCTCAGATCCTACTCCGCTAACTAACACCATTCGCCTGATGAACTCAATCCACTCTGGCTCGCCCACCGACCCCTGCCCCCACCACTTCTTCAACAAAGCTGACTCCGTCATCGCACCCCATCTCCGTGATGTCATCAACTGCTCGTTCAACTCTGCCTCCTTTCCAGAAAGCTGGAAACACGCCGAACTCAGCACCCTTCTGAAGAAACCCACAGCAGACCCCTCTGAACTTAAAAACTACCGACCCATTTCCCTCCTCCCTTTCCCGGCCAAAGTCATCGAGAAAGCCGTCAACAGCCAACTCGCTGCCTTCCTCGAATCCAACAACTCCCTTGATCCATCCCAATCCGGGTTTCGAGCCAAACACAGCACCGAAACCGCCCTCATTGCAGCGACCGACGACATCCGAACACTCCTGGACAACGGAGAAACAGTGGCCCTCATCCTACTCGACCTATCCGCCGTTTTCGACAAAGTCTGCCACAGTACCCTTATACATCGTCTCAGCAACATTGGCATACAAGGAAAAGCCTTGGACTGGATCATCTCATTCCTCGCTGGAAGAACTCAAAGAGTCAGACTTCCACCATTCTACTCAAAGGCCACCGAAGTCATCTGCGGCGTACCACAAGGATCATCACTCAGTCCCACCCTCTTCAACGTCTACATGAGTCCTCTCGCCTCCATCGCGCGTCAACACAACCTTAACATCATCTCTTACGCCGACGACACCCAGTTAATCCTTTCCCTCACCAAAGACCCCAACACCGCCAAAACCAACCTTCACGAAGGCATGAAAGAAGTAGCCGAATGGATGAAACATAGCTGCCTTAAACTCAACTCAGACAAAACAGAGGTGCTCATCCTAGGATCTTCCCCCTCAGCCTGGGACGACTCTTGGTGGCCTTCCGCTCTGGGCGCAGCACCCACACCCACAGACCATGCACGTAACCTGGGCTTCATCCTAGACTCCTCTCTCTCGATGTCCAGACAAGTCAACGCCGTCTCGTCCTCCTGCTTCAACGTACTTCGCATTCTCAAAAAGATCTTCCGCTGGATCCCCCTCGAGACAAGAAAGACTGTCACCCACGCTTTGGTCATGAGTCGACTGGATTATGGTAACACTCTATATGCCGGAGTCTCAGCAAAACTACAGAAAAAACTCCAGCGCATCCAAAACGCGTCAGCAAGACTCATATTAGACATCCCTCCCCAAGATCACATCTCCGGACATCTAAAAGAGCTCCACTGGCTACCCGTCATCAAAAGAATTACTTTCCGCCTTCTCACCCACGCACACAAAGCCCTCTACAACCTAGGACCCGAATGCCTCAACACTCGACTGTCCTTCTACAAACCCACCCGCCAACTACGATCGTCCAATCAAGCCCTCGCCGCAATCCCGCGCATCCGGAAATCCACCATGGGTGGCAGATCCTTCTCCTTCCTGGCTGCCAAGACCTGGAACTCTCTCCCCACCCACCTCCGCCTTACTCAGAACCACATCTCCTTCAGAAAAGAACTCAAAACCTGGCTATTCGACAAATACTGAACCCCTTCCCCCAGCGCCTTGAGACCCTCTGGGTGAGTAGTGCGCTATATAAATGCTCGAACTTGAACTTGAACTTGGCCTGAGGCATTAGCATCCAGGAGAGTCCTATTCTGGTCGGACAACATGGCAGTGGTGCAGGCCATCAACGGGCAGACAGCTAAGTGCCCCCTGGTTCTTTGTTTGCTGACAAAGCAAGCCAGGGCGTGTCTGCACAACAATGTTTAGTTCAGGGCTAGACACATTGAGGGGATCAAGAGCGTGGCAGCTGACACTCTCTCTCATTTTCAGTGGCTCCGTTTCCGGAGGCATGGCCATGAGTGAGAGCGGAGATGACCCCCTTCCCGGCACACCTCTGGCATATTCTACAGTGGAACTGCACTTAAGGAAAATGGGTGAACTCTCGCACCTGGGACCAGGAAGCGGTACAAGGTCTGTGTCTCCACTTTTAGGAAAGTCACTAGAGCGCATGGGCAGGATCCGTCCCCGATGGAGCACAGAGTTCAATCTTTTGTACTATGGGCAAAGGAACAGGGTAAGAGCCATTTGTGGGTCACAAGCCACTTAGCAGCTGTAAGTCACAATGCAAAACTCATGGGGTCGCAGGATCCAGCTAAGACCTTCCTCATTCGGGCTGCGCTCAAGGGGGGGTGGGGGGGCTAGAGTAGAGATCGAGGTACCAGACACTAGGGCACCCATCAATTTTAACTCACTGCAGTGCATGTTGGAGGTGGTTGGCGAGGCCACCGAATTCACACTTCGGGGCCAGTCTCTTTGCAGCGGCATTCTGCCTGCCATTTTTTGGGGTATTTAGGATAAGCAAATTAGTAGCTAGATCCAAAAAGGATGGGTCGGGATATGCTTTATGCAGCCAGGATTTCCAGCTGATTAGTAACTCCCTAAAAATACACATCAGAAAGTCCAAAACTGACCAGGCAGGGCGAGGGACAGACAGTTTTACAGCCTCTGGGGGACAAACGGTACTGCCCGATTGCTCGGGTCAGCGATTATTTAGCTGTCCGCCCGAAAGCATCAGGCTATTTTTTAATTCATGCTGATCTGGAGCCACTCAGAAAATTTCAGGTGGACCGGATCATGATGGCTTGCTTGGTGTTGTCAGGGCATGCGCACCCAGATAAGAAGCTTTCTAGTCATTCATTAAGAATTGGGGTGGCCACTGCGGCTTTCAAGGTTGGCATCTCACCAGAGTGCATAAAAAAGGTGGGTCGCTGGGAGTCACATTGCTATGAGCGCTACATCCTCCGGTGAAGGGTTAACAGGCTCTAAGGGGTTGGCTAGGCACCAGCAGAAGGATATGCTCAGTAATATCATTAGGTTGTTTATTTATTTTGTACAGTTTTGCGTGCAGTGTGATATGGTTTGTCACTAGATTTGCAATGTGTAATGTGTAGTATCATTAAATAGTGTGTGAAAATTTGCATCCATTTATTTTGCCAGGGTTTAAGGTGTGGGTGATCGGCCACTCGTGCGTCGCCAGGTTGGCACAATGGGTGGAACACGGGACTTGAAAGCACGGGTTCTCCCAAGCACAGATTGTATGGCTGGGGTACCCTGGCATGAGATGGCACAGCCTGCTCAACAAACTGCAGCAGAGACTGGCGAAGGGGGGAGGCCCCCCGAACATCTTGGTCATCCACCTTGAAGGCAACAATCTCACTGTTATGGCAGAGGGGCATTGTTGCAGGCAATGAAGGCATATATGGGTGAAAAAAGTAAATACATTGGGCAATGCTAGTTAGGGTAGGAAATAGTACTGCGAAGGGTCTGGCAAGGTGCCAGGTCATGTGAGGCAGTTGAACATTCCCGGAGAAGGGTAAACGGCGCTATGTGCAAGTTCACGGACCAAAGGGGATTTGGCTTCATCAGGCATGGGCTAATTCATGCCAACACCAACGGGTATTTTGGCGAGGACGGGGTTCACCTGTCAAAGCTGGGCATGGACCTGTTCTTACTGGACATTAGTGAGGCCCTGGAAATAGCAGGTTGCAAGTGAGGAAATGGGCAATCTTGGTGGGGGGCTCTGGAGGAAACAGGTCCACCTCCAGAGCTTTGGCAGAATTACAGGGTGATCCGGAGGCGGAAGGGTACAGAAGGATGCCTCTTCAGGAGCACGGTAGGGGTGCCAGTGCCAAATCCCAAGAGTCTTTATGGCAGGTCCCTGGAAGAAAATCATTGGTGCCCCACTAGTCCTTAGGGTGGTTGTAAGCCTAAACAACCGGGGGCTGGTCTTGCAACACTCTGCCCGAAAAAGGGGCGTTAGTAAGATGGTGGGCCAGTGGTCCACGGGATCCAAGTGAGGGGGATCCCATCATAATTGGTAGCACTGATTGGGTTGGCCACAGTGCAATTTGGCCCATCAGGCGGGCAGGGCAGCGTAGGTCAGTCACCGCTGCCTACCCTTGGATCGCCCGTAAGATAACCCACCATGTTGCATACTTTTGTATGGTATAAACCTGCAGCAATCTTTTCCCAACCAAAATTGCGTTGTGTATTTATTAATTCCATTGTGCATGCTAACTTGGCAAAGGGTGGGGAGTGTCGCCTATATAGGCGCTAGGACCGGTGTGGGTATGCTGTGGTGAGGTCTGCCTGCATGTGGACAAATACTTCTGTTGTTCATGTTAGACCCAGTATAAGTTTTACTATTAATTCTATTTGTTTTGATTTATGCTCCTAAAATAGGTTGCTGTAACGCCACTGTACATTCTAGTGACGTCAGCAGTTGTGACCACTGTTCATGCTTAGTTGGCATCTGTTATCTCGCTGTTGGTATAGACCTATTAGATACTTGGGTCATCCGCTATTGATGTCACACAGCATACTTTGTGATATGCTTAACGTGGCATGGCTGCTAGCAGTTTCCAAAACTCCACTGATATAAGTTTAGAGAATATCATAATAACTTGCGTATTATTTCATACCGGTTAGCACAGACTTGCAGTTTTTGTGCGCTGTAAATAAGAGTTCCTTTTCTAATTAATGAAAGGCTGAATTGAAATTGCAGCCTGTCTCTGACAAGATGCACAAAAATGTGTGCATCGGATGCTTCAACCCACTGAGCTATCATACTAGTAATAAAAAAAAGTATTTAACACATTGTTTGCGTCAGATGCTTCACCCCACTGAGCTATCATACTAGTTATAAAAAACAATATGTAACACAGTCTGGCGTTTAAAAGAAACAAATGCATAAGAAATAGAGAAAAACGCCATTAAAGAACATGTAGGAAATAGACTCCTTCTGAATCGAAACTATGTTTAGACTGGCCCTTTAAGAGGCAGACTCAGAAAGCATATGATGAACTGTGACCGAAATCTGAAAACCAGGACTGAACGTCAGTGTCACACTTCGGACTGGGTCACTTGGCAGTTAGGTTGATGTTTGCCTCTCTCGAACTGGGTGCGTTGGAGAAAACAAGTTAAACCTTTCTAAACCGGAGCTATAAACCCTGATTTCCCCTACACCAGACCGAATGTGGATTAAACATAGATGGGTTGGCAACATTACTCTCAATTTCTGTGAAATGAGAGAGTGATGCATTTTAGATAAATACATAATGCAGAAAAGGTAACATACATTTTCTCGCTGGCATCGATTTTCTGAAACTCGGGCTGTCGGGTATGGTGCAAGCACGAAGGTCTTTAACAGAAGAGAAAGTCAGAACTACAAGGACCATAATGCACTGTGTGTGGATTCCAAAGCCTAGCACGGGGTGCTCCAGTCGTGGAAACCACCCTTCCTTCTGCTGTTTTGAAAACCAAGCGAATATTAAGATGTCATACTTGGGACCGGCTTCTTTCTGGGTGGGGAGGCATGGGAAGGAATGCATGGGAGGTAGAAAAGGGGTGGAGAGGGGCAATGTTCTTCAGCAGGCATCTGAGCACAAACAAGCTGCTGGCACAGGGGAGGGCTCGATGCAGGCTCGGGAGGGCTCTGCCCCTTGCTGTGGGCTAGATAAGATGGCACCTAGCCATGGCAGAGGAGGGAGGGCGAGAAGGGGAGGGGGTGGTTGAGTGGAGGAGGAAGGCAGAAAGCATGTTATTAATTTCAGGTCACAGGATTGAGGGGAGGGGGTGGGCGGAAGGGACAGAGGGTTCTCCCTAGCCTCAGCCAGGCATTGTATCTCCTGGAGGGCCCTCTCCCCCCACCATCCACCCTCCAAGCCCGGGCAGGGCAGACGTGGCAGGGTGCTGCCCCTGCGCCCGGGGACTTGCAGAGCCTGTTCTGGCTCTAGCACTGCCAAGCCATCTCTCCCTCTCACCCTCCTCTTCCTCCACCCCCCACCCTTCTCGGCCTGGCCAGAGCCAGGGGTGGGAGGCTGCACCTTTAAGAGAAGGGAGGAGGACCCCTGTGCCCTTAGAGAAACCAGGAAGGGAAGCTGAGCATCATACGGGTGCTTTTTGGATGTACAGTTACAGTAAGAGCAGGCGCTGGCCGGGCAGGCACTGACTTCCAGGCGCCTTCTGCCCCACCTACCGCCAGGACCGGCAGGTAAGCTTCCGGGGTCCCCCTTAACCTCCTTCCCTGCACGCCCCTGCCCTCTTTTAGGGTGCCCCATATCCTGGGGGTGGAGTCTGGGGTGTGCATTTACCACCTTGCAACTGGGTGCCTGGCTGCACACTACTTTTTTTTTTCCTTCTTTTTTAAAATTCCCCACCCACCCCTTCCCCCCCTAACTTTGACAGCAGAGAGGCTGGGAAGCAGGGAGGTGTTTATTGGGATACATTTTAAGTGATTTGTAGCAGAGGCTCTGCGAAGTTAATCATCTGTCTGGGAAATGTAATCCACTGTGGGGAGGGGCGAGGGGGGAAATCCTCATCTCTTGGGCTGGGATCATTCTGCCTCTGGTGGGTTTGGTGCCTGCTGTAACTGCCTGTACTTAGACGGTGTTGTGGAAACATCCTTGGGTGTTGACATTGAAGGGGTGTGCTTTACTGGTCAGTATTGGAGCCGCATGTCACTAAGTTGCCAGTTTCGCTCATACTTAACCCCCCGTGGGCGGGGCATAGGCCAGGTGGGAAATGTACCCCAACACATGTCAGCAGGCTGAAGCCTCCCCTGGCGACCGAGCTTTGCAGAGTTTCAGGTCGAGCCACACCTGCCTAGGAGGGGGCGGCAGGGTCTAGGCAACGGCCTTGACACCCACAACGTCTTATTCTCTGCTGCGTACATACGTTGGCCTATGGGGTGGGGGCGCGCGTTGAGTGCTGGTGCTGCCAGGGGGAAGAGGGAAGGGTCTGGCCAGAAGGCCCTCTGGGGCTTGTAGTTGTGCGGCTGCCGGCCGCCAGCAGGTGGAACGCCGCCGTGGAATACATCCCCCAGCGAGCACTGCGACCAGGTCGTGGGACGAGGGAGGTGCGCTGAGTGACAGTAGCGCCGCCCCATGAGGGCTGCCGATACCTGGAGCTGGCGGGACCCGGGGACCAATCCCCGAGCGGGGTGAGGTGGACTTAGTCTGGGGGAGTCAGTAGAGTGACTTACACGGGTCCCGCGAGCCTTGGACTTCCTGGTTGTTTAGATGTGTTTCTCTTAAAGGGACAGGGCTCTGCTTTTCCCCAGGCCTACTCAAGTGACTTCAGTGGAGTGCCATAAAACATACTTTGAATATAATGAAACATAAAACAACAGTCCTGTTTGTTGACGGTAAACTGCGTTTATATCTTCCCCTTAGTTGCAAACTCACACCTACACTTGGTTAGTATACCATTCTAGAATGCCTTTCATTAAAAAAAATACACTTTTATCATCGTTAACAAAATGTTGACATTCCTTCAATATTTCATTACTCCTTTTACAAAGAAGCCCACTCCCATTATGAAATCTCAAGTGTCTACTGTGGCTTCCATGGCATTGAGGGTAGAGATGTTTGCCTGTGGAACCCAGGGTAGACTAGTGCCTTAAGTCAGGGACATCACTTTTGTCAGGTGTTTGCAGACCCATAGTAGCTTTGGCTAAATCATCTGTTTTTAAATAGTGTGTAGTCTACGCTTTGGTTGTTCTTGTCATCCCGCCAGGGTTAAACGCTGTGACCATTGGGCTTGAACCGTCTTACACCAGCATTTTGGATATGCTGTGTGTCTGATAAAGCAATGGATACACTTTAAAATTCTATCTGTCGCGCACCAGGACTTTTACAAGAATGGGCTGGTGTTCTTGAGCAAGCGGTTAATTAAGTCTTTCCTAGGAAGAAGCTCAGGTAGGGTGTGGTCACCAAGAGGGCCACCATCAATGTTTGCTTCACATACCTCCCCCCTGCACCTAATCTCACTTCCAGAGGTCTAAGGGCGACTTGAATGCCTGGTCTGCTCTCCTTCTGCATGCCCTTCTTGTCTAGGGTATGTGTAACCACAGAAAGCCATTTTAAGGTTAAAGTGAAGGAGGGTTTTTCTATAGGGCTCTCTGCAAATTGATTCCCTTGCCACTTTTGCATTCCGGCAAAAGTCCTCTGAACAGTTTGAAAAACGGCACCATGGCATAATGTCAGTCCCCCCCCCCCCCCCCCCCCCTTTATGGCTAGCCTTGCACCCCCACAGGAATTTGTCACTCATTCAAGTCAACTGTGGGGGCTCTATAATTAAGATTTTCTGTTTGTCATCATTGCTGGGCAATGATGATGGAACACCCAAAGCGCACCATATCCCTCAAATTTGACGGGTGGAGTATATCAGGGATGTTTGCACCTCAAATATATTCTTTTGGCAATAGTACCCAGTCCGATTACGTAGGAATAGAACACATATGTATGGCAGAGAGAAATAACAGTGCGATCATAGATCAAATGGGAGATGTATTTTTAAAAAAAATGTTATATTTGCTTTTCTTGTAAAAGAGGAGCACAGCCAGAAAGTGTTTCACCCCTCGTGGCATGTAGGCCTGGGGTTTTTTCAGGACCTTTATTTGAAATGATGTATAAAAAATATAGAAAGATTACAGATTCATACATGCCAATAGACATGTTTCAGACAGGAGATTCTCGAGTTTTTAAGCCAAAATGGCTTTGCTTTAGCTGTCTCTCGCCCAAAATTGCCTCTACTTCAAAAGAATTCAAAAGGGAAAATCCATTCCCCAGCTTTTGTTTTTTATAGTCTCCCACTTTCCTGTTCTAAAATGTTGGCATGTATGGAGGTGAGGTCAGACTGCAGTAGAATATCAGAATCAAGCACCAGCACCCAAGATGGACAGACTAGGACCAGACCGAAACTTCTGTATAATCTTTTGTACAGCGGTCTGGCTGGTACATCTGCAGCAGTTACCTTCAGGGGCTACAGGATTATCCACAGGAAGGACCCAGAGTTGGTAGTTCATCTCTCCTGCTACAAATTGTGTGACTGTCCAGTCTGACTGTCCAATGGGAATGTGGCACAACGACTCCTGCACATACATGGTCCCTTACAAGTAAATCTACACAAAAACTAACTGCCAAGTGTAAGAAGAGGTAGACATGGGTACAAGAACCTCACTTATTTGAGGACGAAGGCCCTTCGTCCACCTGTTAGGTGGCGCGCTTCATCCTCTGGCCCCTCCTTGCTCCGATCAATCGGATCTAGGTGCGAGCTCCTACCCATCAAAGTGAATAGGGAGATCCCTAGGGAAACTTTTTTTTAAAGAGGTGAGGGCTATTGAGGTTAATGTGAAGTTGGGGTTGTGGCCTTACGGCTAAAGCTGCCGAATTTGGAGCTGGGGGACCAGGTTCGATCCTCGGCATCCGCTCCGCTCCGCTTCCTGTGATTCTGGGCAAATCACTTAATCTCCCCGTGCCTACCAAGAAATTAATGTGTCCTTGTGTAATGTAACTGGTGCTCATGTAAAGCCCTCCATTACCTTCGGGTCAAGTTTGCGCTATATAAATCTGCTAAAATAAAAAGCCTCCTAATTCTCGTAGGTTTGAAGGTGAAAATGCAAAGGGGAATTGTGTGTCATCTAAAACGGTTGCCTGGCTGGCGTCTTCATGCAACGTGGGAACCACAAGATTTTACATTTGCAGGAACATGTCGACCTCCTCTGGTGGGTTGAATTATTCGCCACTGCATTTATAATACTATTACTAGGTGACTAAATACATTTCAGACGTTCCGCCCAGGCGACTGTTTTAGCCAGCGTTTCATCAGCGTTCATACCAATGAAGGCTTTCATGTAAAATGGGTAATCTTATTTTTTTTCTAGCCTTCGGGTGTGAGGAGGAAGGACTTGTATTTGAGCCTTCGGGCGCGAGGAGGTAGGATTTCAGCCAGGACTGCCAGCAGACCATGACTTTTGAGGTAGATACAGTTTGGTCACATACCATGCTGTGGATCTTGTAAGCAATATTGCAACTGACCCTATTTTAGTGTGCAAACTCTCATGCAGCTGCCACGGAAAGCAACTTATAAAGATGGATTGGTCTACTTACAACCACAGCCCACTTCTGGCGCAAATGTTTTGAGCCTTAATTTGCTCATCTGGGCAGTATTGGGCAGATTTTCTTACTTGCATCATGGCTCCAGTTTCCAATCTTCTCTGGCAGTGCCAAAGATGAGGTGACAGAAGTTTCGTTTTTCTGAGGGCTAGCCATGACGAGTGGCTAAGAGTGGACTAGTCGCCCTGGAGGTGGACTCTCTAAATTTCTAAACTTGAGGATAGTTTCTTTAAGAACATTATTAGAAGTTCTAGATTTTTTCCATGAAGTTTTGGCAAGTGAGGAACTGTGTCCTAATGGAACTGGGTGTGTGGAATTTAAGTCCAGAAGGTTTGCTTCAAAGTCACATTTTCAAAATATCCATAAAAGATGCACTGATTTATAGTAATACCATTAGTATGGTGTTATATCCTGCTCTTCCTCTCTCTTTGTCCCTCCTTAGTGTTAGTGTCTGCTTGTCTATGTCATGTCTCTGTGATGTCATCCAGGATTCTACATGTTGCTGTTCAAGGGATTTATCAGTTACCTGGAGGCTGAGCAGGAAGTTATCTGCTCCCGGTGGGGTTTCATACCATATTACATTCCTACCTGAATGCTGTACCTTCTATCTAATCTCAAGAATAAATATACTACTTGAACATTACAACAAGGACCCATCATCTTTATTTTATTGAATTTAACATATGGTTTGTGGTTACACTGAAAGCCCAGCATGGATCTAGCTTTCTGGACTTGCATTCGACATCCTGGGTCAGTAGACTTCTTTTGGCTGTCTTTACGTTTATGAAAGTTCGAAGAGCCCCAGGATTTGTGAGGAAAGGGCAAGTAGAATACCATGCGTAGTTCTGGCTTGCTCTGAACATGGCCCAGTGCCACGTATGTCAGCTGAGCCTAACTCTGTCACACTCGCCCATGTTCATTTTTATACGCTTAATTTTAAGTGCCTAGAATGTCTGAAAACTGTTCTCTAAGAGTCGAAAAGAAATACATATTTAAAGTAAAAAAAAATCTGAAGAAGTCTACTAACCTAAATGCTATTCTTTGTTGTTGTGTCATGATTATCATGTGACAGGAGTCTGGACTTGTCTGGCCTTAGCCTCGTTTCCATTTCAGATACATTGTGCGGACCTGCTTACCCCAGGCGCCTTCCCATATTCTCTGGGCACCACCCCCAAGACTTCATAATTTAACATAAGCAATATATTTTATTCAAGGAAGTTCCAGCTAGATACAAAGTGCCAAATAGAGATGCTAATCGAACGTAGTTCTTTAAAATAGTGCAGTATGAATACAGCAAGTAGATGGCTAATAAATATGAAAGGTCAAGAAGCACATTCCACATGTTGCATAAGATAATTTCCAATAATTATATAGTACTAGTGCAAGTTAATTAAATGCATTGTATGTGTAATAGTCGGATAATGAATCTATATATAGAGCAAGCGGGTACAGTTGATTCTATTGTGGCAACGAATTGCCCATGCTGATCTAATAAATGTATTAGTTGCAAAAGTTCTGTAACAGGAATCACTGGAGTAACGTAAACTGACTGCGTCAGTTACTCGCCTGACATGAACTAAGCAGGGGCTATAGCCATTGTGATCTTGGAAGAGTATATAATAGACTAAATAACACAAAAATAAGTGGTTGTTTCCTGGATGAGAACATCACCCAACCATGCAACCATACATATATACACAGGGGGCCTTTATACGGGTACAACACCCCAAGTATGTGGCCTACAGCTATTCATTGATATCTCATCTTCACCAAGATGGCTCACAACATTACTCGAGTTCTAACCTAAAATGCAGTGTTCTGTTGCATCACAGAAGTAAGACCATACCATCGAGAGGACGCTTGCACCCTGTGTGCTCAGTTCTATCCTACTACGGAGCATCGTTACGGCTGTGTGTGGTTCATAGTTCGTAAGTAGCAGTCTGTGCTACAGGTCAGGTCCAAGGTGCATTTCTGGAGTGGCAGACGGTGTTGTGCAAAATTGAAGTATTTGTTTATTCAAGAGGAAGCTGCAGTTGTGGAAGTAGCGAGGGTAGCCCCATGTTGCAGCAAGCTAAAGCAATATAGCTGTGTGGATCACCTATTTGAAATAGCACGAAATGCTGCAGGTGATGAGGAATGTGCAGTGGTCACCTAGAGAAGATCACCGATACAGAATTGCATGGGAGGCTGCAGGGAATGGGTGGGGCGCATTGGTAGGACTGGCTCTTTCACAGGCGTAGCTTTGCATGGAATATTTACGGTTATGGGTGAGAAGACTTGGGCTGGCTTTGTAGTTCACAGTTATAGATTTGCAGTGGATTAGTGCTTCAACAATAGTTTGTGGGGTTTAAAAGACATGAATGGGAAATGTAGCAGGGGCTGCTGTTGGGCAAGTGTGATAGACTCAAAGTGGCAGATCAAGCAATCAATCAGGCCGTACTTGTAAAGCGCAACTTATCACCCTGGGGGGTATACCGGCATCTAGGCTCTGATGCCCTAGTCAAAGAGCCAGGTCTTGAGCCCCTTCCTGAAGTTGGCGAGCGAGGGGAGGTTCTCAGGTGGAGGAGAAGTTCGTTCCAGGACTTGGCAGCGAGGTAGTAAAAAGAACAACCTCCACTGTGACTCCGACAAATAAGGGGGATGTATGCCAGGGCGAGGGATGTGGAGCCACGCTCCCTGGTGAGTCGTTGTAACATTAGTGTGTGGTTGATATAGCTGGGTCCGATGTTGTGGAGAGCTTTGTAGGCGGTGAGTCAGTAGCTTGAAGTGGCATCTCTTGTGGACGGGAAGTCAGTGGAGGGTTCTGAGGTGAGAGGTGGTGCTGGGTGTCTCCGAGAGGTTGAGGATGAATCTGGCTGTGGTGTTCTGAATGGTCTAGAGGCGTTTGAAGAGCTGTTTGGTGGTTCCGGTGTAGAGTGTGTTTCCGTAGTCAAGCTGACTGGAGACAAGGGTCTGGGTGACTGTTTTTCTGGTCGAGATGGGGATCCATCGGAAGATCATACGGAGGGTGTGCAAGCAGAAAGAGGATACAGTGTTAACTTGTTTGCGTGGTGTGAGGGGGTCGTTGTTGGGCCAAACACGGTGAGCCACCAGGTGTCATCCCATAGTGAGGTTTTGTTTCCATAGATGAGCACCGCCATTTTGTCTGTGTTCAGTTTCAGGCAGTTGGACCTCATCCAGTTGGTGAAGTTGGACATGGTGCTGCAGAAGTTGGATCTGGTGGTGGGGTCTTCCTTGAGGGAGAGGATGAGCTGAGTGTCATCGGCGTTCAAGATGATGTTGAGTCCGTGGTTGCAGACAATGTCGGCTAGCAGTGTCATGTAGGTGTTGAAGAGTGTGGGGCTGAGGGAGGAGCCCTGGGGGACTCCGCAGAATCTGCTTTTGGGTTCGGAGGTGAAGAGTGGTAGGCGGATTCTTTGTGCTCATCCAGTGAGGAAGGAGGAGATCCATGATGTAAATGAAGTGAAGACCACAAGTAGAGGTAAGCTTAATGTAAAGCTTTAATGCAGCACAGAGAATGTAGATCAGCTCCCTGTCTGACCAGAGCTCCAACTGCCAACAGGGCAGGGAAGAGCTCCAGAACCTAGAACACATGGTGAGATCTAGAGTGCTAGCTCGGGAGGGAAGCCAAGCACTGTACAACATATCTCCCTTCCTTGCAAGGGAAGAAAAACACAGGAACAAAGAAGTAGGAAGCATTAATGAACATAGTCATTCAAATACACAGGAGGGTGGCGGGAGCGAGAGCTCCTTGAACGGACATCAGGTAGGGAAGAGGAAGAAAGAGTAGGAGTACGAGATACAGATGAAGCAGCAAGAGAAGTAGAACCGGAATCCATCAGGGAACTACTATGATGAGTACACAAGGAAGTGGAGGCATCACCACCACCCACCTCCCCCCGACCGGTCGACAAGGGAATGGGAGATGAAGAACCACCAGAAGACAATAAATAACCATTACAACCGTCCCCTTTGGCAGGAGAGGGGTCAACAGAAGAGGAGTCTTTACATTTCTGGTAGAGAGCTACCCTCCGGTAATTCCAACTCTCACCATTGGCCAGTAAGATGAAGTGGGGAAAAACTTTCTTGACTTTGTAGGGACCTCTAAATTTGCCAAGACCCTTGGTAAATCTACCAGGCTTAACCTTGACTAAGTCACCCACAGAGATGGGCAAGGAAGCACTGTCATGAATAGAGGGAACGTCACTACTGGAATTCAGCCAAGAAGGGGTCAATTTACTCACTGGTGTGCGACCACGCATAAGCTCAAAGGGAGACTTTTCACCAGACTTGTGGGGTGTGGAGCGATAAGCCCAGACCAGATCCTGGACACGCTCATCAGAGAAACAGCCAGACTCCACAAACATTTGAATCACGCCCTTAACAAGGCGATTCACCCTCTCACAGAGTCCATTGCCTTGAGGATTATAAAGACTCGTCTTCTGATGTTTGATACCACAAGCATTAACAAAGGAAACCATCTTTGAGGAGGTGAGCTGAGTACCATTGTCTGAAATGAGGACAGAGGGGTACCCTTCATTGATAAAAATGCCCTTCAAAAACTTAATGGTAGCATCGGTGGTAATCTCCTTTACAAACTGTACACACAACCACTTTGAAAAACAGTCAACAAGAACAATTGCGAAGCGGTGATCAGTGGGAAGTTCGTTCATGGGGCCTATAAAATCAATGCAGACACTATGCCAGGGAGTATTCTCAAAGAGGATCTTGTGAGTGGACTGGGAGCCTAAAATCTTGAGCCGCTTCTCACCTTCCTTGCAGAAGCTGCACTTTAACACGCAATCTACAGCCTCATTATCAATAGAGGGCCACCAAAAGTTCTGTTTGACGCGGCGTTGTGTAAGGCTTTGACCTAGATGACCCTCGTGGGCCAAGTCCAGAATTCTCTTTCTTAACGAACTAGGGGGGACAAAGCGATCACCCCGCATTAGGACATCCTTTCCCTCTAAGGAAAGTTCATCCAAAATTTTCAGGAAGGGTCTGACGGAAGGACTGACAGTACTTTCCCTCCTAGAACCACTTGACACTAGACTGATAACAGCCTTCAGAGTCAGATCCTCCTCCATGCCTTTGGACCATTCATCACGGGAAAAAGTACCACCACTTACTGACAAAACATCTTCCATAACAGCAACTGCGAGGTCATCTGACTTGATGTCAGAACTGCGATCAGTGCAAGGCATGGGTAGTCTAGATAGACAATCCGCTTGGATGTTTTTCCACCCATGAATAAATTCGATCTCGCACTGAAAGTCTTGCAAACGAGAAGCTAGTCTCGCTAACCTCGGAGAACCCTTACCAACACCACCAGGGGCCAGAACGTTTACGAGGGGCTTGTGATCGGTACGTAAAACAAACTTGTAGCCCCACAAATAGGTCCGGAAGTAGCTCGTACCCCAGACCGCGGCAAGAGCCTCGCGTTCTATCACTGAGTAGTTTGACTCAGAAGAGGACAAGGGTCTAGATGCGAATGCAATTGTTTTTTCAACACCACCATGTTTCTGTAAAAGAACTGCGCCCAGACCAATGGCACTGGCGTCCACCATCAAGATGGAGGACCGAGTAGTGTCAAAAGGGGTGAGAACATTTGCGGATTTGAGCTCCTTTTTGATCAGTTGAAAACAGGACTCATGTTCTGTGGTCCAGCTGAACTTGACACCTTTTTTAAGTAGAGATCTAAGGGAAGCCGTCTTGGAAGAAAAATCCCTTACAAATTTCGAGTAGAACTCGATCAAGCCCATAAAAGATCGAAGTTGATCCTTATCAACTGGGGAGGGCGCGAGTTCAATGGCTTCAATAAGATTCTTTTTGGGTTTAATGCCCTCTTCAGACAAACAAAAACCTAAATATTCTATCTCTCTCAATAGGAAGGCACACTTCTCTTTTCTTAAGGTCAAACCAGCCTCATCTACCCTGAGTAACACATCGTGCAAAATTTTGTTGTGTTCCTGTAATGAACTACCATAAATCAAGATGTCGTCTTGAAAAAACAATACTTTGTCAAGACCCTTAAAAACTTCAGAGACAAGCCTTTGGAACACGCTAGCGGCTGAGACTAGTCCAAAAGGTAGTCTGGTGAATTGGAATGTGCCTTCGCTGGTAATAAAAGCGGTTAGGTGCTTTGAGCTATCATCAAGACATATTTGGTGGTAGGCGTGTTTGAGGTCCAACTTACTAAAAAACCTTGCTCCTCTAAGAGTTGACACTAGTTCGCCTATGTTAGGGAGGGGAAACACATCGGCCACAACGCACTTGTTAAGGGAGCGAAGATCCACACAGAACCTGATCTTGTTGTCTGGCTTCTGCGAGATCACAACAGGCGAAATCCAAGGAGACGCCTCGATGGGTTCGATGATGCCTCCTTGGAGCATCTCCTCAAGAGTAGCCTTAACTTCGTTGCGTAGGGCAAAGGGCACTCTTCTTACTTTGTGTTGTACAGGTGAGCTGCCCTCCTTAAGAATTATGCGATGAGTGTATCCAATAAGCTCACCTAGCTGGTCCCTAAACACATTTTTAAATCTGACCAAAATATCCTCCACAGATGAATTCTCGACAATTGAAACAGGGTTATTTGACCTGGGATCAACTACTATGTGCAGATCGTATTGGTGATGACGGCCTAGGATAGCAGGACCATCTGTTGA
The DNA here is from genome assembly GCF_964263255.1 of Lissotriton vulgaris. Lineage (NCBI taxonomy): Eukaryota > Metazoa > Chordata > Amphibia > Caudata > Salamandridae > Lissotriton > Lissotriton vulgaris. The sequence goes on from NC_141700.1 coordinate 59,123,766, forward strand.
TATATATATCTTCCCATAAGCTGATCTGCCTTTGAAAGCAATTTCTGCTTCGAAGAAACCCAGCATGTTAATTCTCTCACCCTGATAGCCTGACGGGAAAATATCACACGCTTTCAGAGATCTTTTCCCCCATACATTTTCCATCAAAGAAGTGGGAATTATGGTCCACTTTGAACCGGTATCAACCATGAGTGTGACAATTTCCCCGTCAATAACAAAATCATCTTTAAAAGGATTACCTCTCTGGTTGTCACATGCACACACTGTGTCAGTTAAGACTAAGATTTTGTTAATATCACGTCTCAGAGAATCACACTCATCAACAACCGTAACTTTAGAGTTATTCTTATTCCTACACATTTTAGCAAAATGTCCTGTTTTGCCACACCGTAGGCACTCTTTGTTGTTAGCAAAACAAAATTTCCCATCTGAAGGATGAGAAAAGCTACCACATCTTGAACATGTTTTTTGATTGTTCTTGATAAATGGTGTCTGTGGCATATTCTTTTTCTGAAGAATGTAGCCTTTCTTCCTGACAATTGCAATGGCAGCAGATTCATCATCGCTATTATCGCTAATGGGATTCTTGTGAGAGATTTCAGCCACCTTGGATTCCAATCCACTTTTTTGCAGTTCCCTCATGCATTTTTCGCTCTCTTCTACTACTTTGGCCAACTCTATAGCGTCTTTCAATGACAGGTTCTTAGCCGCCCACAAACGTTCTTGCACTTTTCTATTGTTGGCTTGAACAACCAATTGATCTCTTATTAATTCGTCTGCCATCTGGCCAAAGTTACACTTAATCGACAACTCTCGTAGTCTTGCCACAAACTCGTCAATACTCTCTTCAGCTAACTGTTTGTTCTTATAAAACTTATATCTCTGCAAAATGAGATTCTCTTCTTTACCAAAGCGAGTTTCAAGTCTTGATATCGCCTCTTTAAATTCATCAAAATCAGCTTGAGACCCTGCAGGTAGAACTTGTGGAAGGTATCTGAACAAACGCTGCCCCTCTTTGCCCAACGTGGTCATTAGCAGTGCTTTCTTTCGCTTGGGTGAATAGTCTTCCCCATCTAGGGCTTCGATATAGTTATGGAACATAACTACCCAATCCTCCCAAGGTATGGGGGGATTCCCTGGTTCAGACAGAAATTGAGGAGGGAGAGCAACATTGATGGATTGAGCCATCTCTTTAGAGAGTTATCAATAAATCCACCAAACAAGTAAACTACACAGTAGGGCAAAATCAGTTATATAGTTATTGCTATTACGAGTGAAATGTGGTAGAATATTGAAGCTTACTAGTTCATAACAGGCGTATCCAACGATGTCAACACAAAGATCTGTGTAACGATAAACTTCCAGGCTGAAATGTGCGTTACTACGCAAGCGCTGCACTCCGGCAACAGAAATGACGTTTTTCCGTTATTTTTCCTTTATTTTAATGATGTGCGCCGGGCGAGTGCGTTGCGCTCCAGTATTTGTTGCCGTGTAACCGTGGTAACAGGATCAAGATGGCCGACAGCGTCGTGCGTGTGCGTGACACGTCAGACGCTTCACGTCGATTGCAGCGTGAGCTTGCGCGCAAGGGAAGACGCGCTCTGTGCTCTGTGACACAGCGTCACTAGGAGACTCACCGGCAATGAACGCTGGTTCTGGTGACGCTGCTGAAGTTCGAGGACATAGGCTGATGACGTGGCTATCAGTGGCAAGTTGCTAGGAAACGTAGTTTTCGACGTTAGATGGACGACGTCATCCACTGTTCCACGAGAAGGAAACCAACCCTAAAAGTCCGCAAAATCTCACCAGGTAGTCGCCGTCGCTGAAGAAACGGAGGCGATACTCCGTGTACACGCTGCAAATCTTATGGGGTTCTTTAGGGAGTTGATGTGCCTCTACTTCTCTGGAAAACGATTCAGGCTGCAGCATCCAGGAGAGGACAGTGGTCAGACGCTTCTCCAGACCAAGTCGCCAAATGATGTAAATGAAGTGAAGACCACAAGTAGAGGTAAGCTTAATGTAAAGCTTTAATGCAGCACAGAGAACGTAGATCAGCTCCCTGTCTGACCAGAGCTCCAACTGCCAACAGGGCAGGGAAGAGCTCCAGAACCTAGAACACATGGTGAGATCTAGAGTGCTAGCTCGGGAGGGAAGCCAAGCACTGTACAACAATCCACTTGAGGGCTTTACTCCTAATGTTGATGTGGGGAAGTCTGGCGATGAGCGTGCAGTGGGATACGGTTTTGAAAGCTGCAAGAGGTCGAGGAGGATCAAGGCTGCAGTCTCCCCTTGGTCGAGGAGGTGTCTGATGTTATCCATTGCGGCGATCATGGTGGTCTTGGTGCTATAATTGGATCGGAAGGCAGATTGGGAGGCGTCAACCAGGTTGTTATCTTGGTGGAGGGTTTCTTCAGGAGTGGTTGACCTTGGCGTGCTCCCATGCGTCGGGGATGGCTGCAGTGGTGATGAAAGAGTTGAGGATGTTTGTGAGGGTACTGCAGATTCTTTCCTTCCTAGGTTGTAGATGCGAAGGGGGAAGTGGCCTGTTGGTGATCCAGAGTTTATCGAGTTAATGATGGTGGCGGTGTCCTGGGGCGTGAGCTGTGTTCAGTCAGTGAGCTGGAGACTGTTGACTGCGTCCGCGGACATTAGGAGCTGTTCGAGGTTGGTGGGTTGAAGGTCAAAATTGCTGTAAATGTCGGATATCTTTTTGTGGAAGTGGTCTGCCAGAGTGTCGCTGAGGGCCAGGGATGGCTGGATCATGTTTTCAGTTGCAGCCGGGCAGGAGAACTATCTGACGGTGCTGAAGAGTTCCTTGGCGGGGTTTGCGCTCTCCTTGATGCGGTTGGTGAGGGTGTCCCTCTTGGTCTTCCTTAGGGCTGACTTGAAGGTGCTGAGGTCAAAGGGTTTCCTGTTGGAGTGGCAACACCTGTCCCGTCACTTGCATTCGTGTTTGATGTGTGGTAGCTTGGGCGTGAACCAGCTAGCATGCTTGCTGAATCTGCTTGAGGCCGCCTTCCTCATGGGGGTGATAGTGTCGTCAGAGGCGGAGATCCAGTTGGTAAAGTTATGGACAGTGAGTTTGAGGGTGTTGGTGGAGTTGGGCCTTTTGCCTTTGAGGGCTGAGGTCCAAAGGAACTCCGTGATTCTGCTCCAACTTCGGTGAGGCAGGTTTGTGGGTATGGTGACGGGTTCCGGTGAGCCGGTGAAGTGGATGATGCTGTGGTCTGTTCAGGTAAGCTCGGTTACTTGGGAGAACTTGATTCTGTCGCTGGCTGAGAAGATGGGGTCCAGTGTGTTTCCTGTGTTGTGAGTGGGGCTGGTGACCCGCAGCGAGAGGCCGATGTTGCTCATGCTCTCCAGGAGGTTGCCGGAATTGGTGTTGTTAGTGTCATCAAGGTGGAAGTTCAGGTCTCACCGGAGGATGTCCTTGTTGGAGTCCATAGCTAGGAGGGCGATGAAGTTGTAGTAGCGTTGCAGAAACTGGGGTGGGGACCCAGGGATCTGTTGGTGAGTGTTCCTCTGATGGTGGTTTTTGCATCCATTCTGATCTTTGGGGCTGTTCCATGATCAGAGTGATTTCGCTCTTCGGAGGTGATGCATTGGAGGGTGCCCTCGTGGATGATGGCAATGCCTCCACCGTGCTTGCCGGGGGTGTAGCACCTTGTAGCCGCGGGGCTTAGTGATTGCGATGTCGGGCATCGATAAGAGAGTGAGCCAGGTCTCTGTGAAGATCATAACGTTGTGGGTGACGTTGGCTATGTTGTCACAGATTTCTGTGGCATGCTTGTAGAGGGGTCGAACTTTGAGAAGCACACAGTGGAGCTGTGCCCCGGGGTCAGGTGTTGACTGTGTGGTAGTCACAGGGGCTTTAATGTCGCAGGTGAGGCTGTGGCATGTGAAGGGTCCGTTCGTTGATCATGGAGAGGCGATGCAGTAGTTGTTGTAACGGCTCCTGGGGGTGAGGGACCGCTGCTCGGCAGAAGTATACCAGTGGATGGGAGGTGAGCCAGGGTTCCTGGTGATGGTCACGGTCCAGGCGCGGTCGGGTGCAGATGGGCTTGTCTTTGGTGCATGACTGGGCTGCAGTATCCATTAAGTAGATCCTAGGGGTGGGGGGGGGGGGGGGGGGGGGGGGGGGGGGGGGGCGATGGGAGGTGGCAAAATCGTCGGGGAAAAAGGAACAGCGCAGGGGGCTGTCTTAATCAGGAAAATAAAATGCTAGCTGATAGCAGTAAAGTACAGTGGGGAACAATACAAGTGCAAACACAGAGTGAAGGAACTGAGGTGCCAAGAAGCAATCAGGCACAGAAAAATGGGGCGAACACCTGCTTACTGACAAAGGTTGTCAGTCCTGGGCAAGACACCGGCTGGCAGATGTGTGTGCTGTTTTAGGGATGAAATTCTAAGCTGAGCTTCTGGTGCAAATTAGGGTTCCTCACTAGAGCAGATTTTCCATGATTGAGTTTTACAAGACAAAAAGCCCGATATACTAACAGACGGATCACACATTTTGCACCAACATTTTGCAGTCTGGTCCCGATATGTTAATTTTTAAATTATTTTTAATTTTTTTCCCCTATGGGACACACTCCACTTTGTGAATCAGTTACCACCTCCCTTGAGGTACTGGTAATTAATTACAGTCACATCACATGCCACTGAGACATACATTGTTTACTCACCCTTGGGAGAGAGCACCCTTTTCAGTCGCCCACACCTGTAATTGCGAATTAGAATGGATCGTAAAACCCATTTTGCGAGTCCGTAAGGATTTTTTGACTTGCAAAATGGGTTTCGTAATTGTGAACATTTTTGTGGTTGCGAACCATGTGATTACCTGAATTGCAGTGTTTGTGACCACAAAAGGCCTTTGTACATCTGGCCCTAGGTTACAATACGTTGATAGACATGCACATGTGTGCCGCAGTAGTGAAATCACAAGGTGCATGTCTCCACTGCGTTGAGCTGCATGACATTTTGTTTTTACCACCTTAATTTAGGTATATGACATCGAGGCTCAAGGGGTACAGGAAAGCGTTGAGAGTCTGAATCACGCCGAATTTGACTTCACATCCAATACCGGCAGTGGTTGAAGTGTTTTTTTTTAAAAAGTATGGGAACAGGGTTATTGAGTGCTATGGGGTGGGTCAGTGTGTCCGGGGGGGAGATGGAGGAGTGGCTAAAAAGAGCATAATCCCTGCACTCTTTAAACTTATCAAAGCTCGGTTTGTTAATGCGATCACTGTAGATGTCTGCGTGTGTAACAAGACAGTCACAGAACAGAATCCTGGTTGGCGAAGGGAGGGATGGTGACATTTTTAGCTACAATGACACGAGGTCCCATTCTGTGACTGAAAGCACTGTGAATATGTAAGTCAATATTATAAAATTGAATTACCTCACAAAAAGAATGCTTCTGTGTCACCAGAAAGCCTAAAATAAATCCATCCAATAAGGCTTATACTAACCCCAAGTAGCTTTTAGAATTGCTGAATAACCAATTTTACACATTTACCTTCCTTTCAGGTTGCAAGCTTCATGCAGGTAAGGTGTTTCTTTAGCTGTCTTCCTCTCCATTGGCTTTACTGTACACGAGGCGTCGTCTCTCTCCTTTGGCACCTGAAGGTTGACATTAACCGTCAAGTAACGGTTGCTTTTTAATAAAAAGTAGGAAAACTAGTTATGCAAGATTAAAAAAAAGATTGGGAACATTGTTCCCAATAGATCCCGCCCACTTCAGCCACCAATACAGGACATGCAGACAGTGCTGCTACTGCACTGTGTTGAGTCCAGTGATTGAACAATAACTCCTGCTTTAGGACACAAATGAGGCACATTCCAAGAGTTATATTTCCCCAGTAATGGTGCAAACTTGGTGGTCTTCAAGTGAGTCTTTGTGGCTTCCAGTAAGGCGATATTCGGAAACACAGGATCAAGGAACCCAACTTTATTAAAAAAACTGCAGCTGTAAGGCACCTTCCATCCTCTATCAAAGTGAGTCCAGGGGATGTAAGAACTTGGCGCACAGACTTGGAATCCCTGCCAAAGATCGACATATCCAGTAACACATTGGCTTGCAGAATTCTAGTTTTGTCAATTTGCAGAAGTCATCTCATCACAAAACACCTTTTGATGGGAGGTGCATAAAAAAGTTGTGTTGGGTTTGCACCGTGAAGTTCTTTAGAACTGATCCAGTTGTCCCATCATAGTACTGTGAATAAAGCTCTGTATTTCATATTTGCCTGTAGCCTGCCTTATTTGGGATGGCCATTTTTGGTCTCTGTAAACAGACATGTCGGTTACTTTGATGTCGGAAATTTTCTGCACCCGTGTGCTCGAAGTTTTTGTCTTGTGGATGGGGGGGAGTGGCTCTGTTGTGATGATGTGGTGTTTCTCTTTTGTACAAAGCTAATATCGAGCATTTATTTTCAACCTACGTTTTTTGTAAACAGATCCTACCACCTCCTCCTTTACCAGCAAAGGTTAACTTGCCTGCGTCCTGTGTTTCTGTATGTATTAGTTGTTTAGTGTATCAATAGCTAAGGCTGTCTTGAGCATAAATTGTCAGATGCAGAAACCTACATTTTTGTCCAGAAGAACTCCATGAATTCATTTTTGGATCAAAGTAACTTTAGGAGTAAACCCTGATGGTAGGCAGACCAAACCCTGATTTTGTAAAAGGACTCTCACCCACTGAATTGTGAGGCATGCTTCATCATAGAGTACCCAGCTTGCTAGTTATAACCAGGTGGGCCCAACCCCACTTTTGGAAGGAGAACGTTTTGCTAGTGAGTGTTCTCTTTGGGATCAGAAAGAGTTAAAATTGCATATGGTAACCTGATGAACCTTTACTGTTGAGGTAACCATGGCAAAATTATAACCAGAGCTGGATGTGTTGGTAGTGATTAGTGACTCCTACATCCATATATCAACATGTTTCTGCTGGTTAAGTAAAGCCTTATAGGTCTTCTGGCTTTCGTCAGGACCCCCTGACCCCAACTCATCATCTAGGAGTGTATCGGGCTATGGGATGAGACTTTCATTCCTCACACGTGCATGCCATCCACATATGCAAGTGTAGGTTATATCTCCACTGCTAATTGTTGAGTCTTGTGGTTGACAACTTGGCGATTTACCAAGTCCTCTTTTCTTTGCTATGTAGAAATGAGAAAGCATGGTGCAATAATACAGGTGTTACTTTTTTCAAGGTCCATGGCCGTGATAAACTTCATGCCTAAATTAAATTCTTGTGCAAACCTTAAAACTGCAACCATGTACTATGAGGTTTGTAGTGTTCACTGGGAGAGAAACGTCCGTGCTCCTACGACTAATAACTTAATAAAGTATAGTCGCACTGGCCTGCTGTTATCCAAACACACATTCATATTCTTAGTGCACGCAAGTTCTTGCTCATCGTGATGTCACCAGAGTCCCTGATACCTTGTGGTAGAGTTGGGCAGACCTTTATGCCATCTGATGTGGTACCTACTCGTACAGGATTATCATCACTCCATCGATAGTTAAAGGCAGGGTGTCCTGCACTGTAGAAAGCCATAAAATAACTATTACAGTTTCAAAGATCCCTGACAAGAGAATGTAACCATAGTTCAGAAAAATCTTTTTTTAATTCAGAGAACAGTGCAAGAAGTCAACTTATTCTGTACTCACAACTTCAAACAAATGGACTGGCAATCCACCTAAACAAGGTCCCATAACTCTTGTAACTCTTGAATACTGGGGAACAAAAACACCTGTGTCCTTATTTGTGGTGATTGCTGACTAGCATAGAGAAAAGTGAGGACGCGTACATGATTGTTCAACAACTAAAGAGTGTTGTAAAAAGAATATGTTTTTGTGCACACTGGACACAGAGAAAAATGAAAAAACACCCAAAATGAGCCACAATGGACAACAGAGGGGATTTTTCAGGAAGCCCTCACTCACCACCCTGGGTGGTGACATGCTTCATCATCAGGCCCACCAGGAGAAGCCGAATGCCTCCCTGGTGTGCTACAACGCCAGGTTACTGCGGAGCTGGTTCTTCGTGGCAAGAGTGTCAAAAAGAAATGTGAATTAAAAATGTCAGTGACTGTACCATATAAAAATTGTATTCAATGGTCAGTTTGACATGGATAAAATATGTGTGGGAAAACTACCAGTTTATGACTTGGTTGTTTCCACTTAAAGTGGGGTCAACATGTTTCTGCCCATATATGTGTAATTTACTGGGCTTTCGTCAGGACCATCAGTATGTGTACCTCAGTGGTATGGGCACGCTAAGGCCCACCCTTACCTGAGGATGTGAAAGTTAAAAGCAGGTGTAGTAAAATAAGTGCAAAAAACAAACCATAAGTGATGGGGTACCTTCAAGTTAGAGGTATCTGTATAGTCTGAAAGGCAAAAGGACATACAGACACATAAATTGCACTAACTATGTGTTGTTTGTCTTATCACAAGGGTTTTATGCAGAGAGAGAACTCTGTGTGGAAGTGCTTAAGAAACAGGTGATTACTGTGCCATAAATGCTTTTTTAGTGCTGGAGAACGCTGTACCCAAGGTGGTGCAGCGTGTAGACATGCACTATGTTATGAGAAATGGCCGTGGGACAGATCGGCTCATAATACATCACGCGTGTCTTAGCGATCAAAGCACCCAACTAGAGGGCAAATGGTGATGTCAGGGATCGTCAGGAAAAATTATTACTGACAAATACTTTGTGTAATTCTCACTTGTAATTTACAAGATCCACACCACATGGGTCTCGGGAGGGGGTGGAGGCGACAATTGCACACCCTGTATGGAAACATTAAAAATGGCGAGATCGGAGTTAGGCTCAGAGGGTAGGGGAGGTTCACAGATTACTTATCTGATTCATGTTGAAAGTAGTCTGAGGATCTTACGCCCGCAACGCCTGTCACCCGTTGTGCACCTAGCGTCTCCTGCTACCAGACCCCGTGGATGTGGGGCCGGGAGCTGAGAACGCTAAAGACCGGAGCTGACTGGGGCGTGGTCGGGAGGGGCCGATGACGGTGGCCAATCCGAGTAAGGCCCGAGAATGAGGCTTGAAGGTGTCAGCCAGTCAGGCCCGGGCCTCAGAAAGAGGCTGGAGATCGAAGCAGGTGGCTGATTGGGCCCAATCGGTGAGCGTGTCCAAAGCGAGGCTTGGAACACAGCTCCATGGGAACCTCTTCGTGGGAACATGCTGGGATATATTGTCCCGGAGGGGTAAAAAATGCTATAAAAGCAGAATGGGAGCAAAGGAATCTTTGTGAATCATCCATTCTATATGAATTTCAAATTACACATTAAAAGTTGTCAATTCAGAATTAACGAAACAGAGTTTTGTGAGGAGCAGAAAGGATCGGGTCACAGAACAGGTGTTTATATTATGTGCCATAGAAAATGTATTCAGTGGCATTAGCGTTTGAGTACTGAACTCCAAGGGATTTGATCATTCAGGCCATTGATATGGGTCCCCAACCTATATACCCAACGTTGCTCTTTCTCAAAAAGGATGTTGGTCATGTTTCTTTCGGTAGTGATTTGTTCTATTATGGTCCATTGTAGATCATTTGGAGTATGGTTGTGTTGAAGAAAATGTTTGCTCATCTTTGTTGTGATTTTCCGGTATCTGATGTTGCTGCGCTGTTCGCAGATTCGTTGTTTACTCATCTTTGTTGTGATTTTCCGGCATCTGGTGTTGCTGCGGTGTTCGCAGATTCGTTGTTTAACCTTGCGGGTAGTCATTCCCACATATGATAATGATAATGACATTTGTAAAGCGCACAAATACCAAAAATGGTGTCTCGGCGCTAGAACGAAACCAAGAGTAGAACCTCAAACGACTCATCTCACTGAAACAACCAGGTTTTCAAAGATTTCCTAAAGCTCATAAGAGAGCTAGCCTTCCTAATATCAGGTGGCAACAAGTTCCACAGCTTAGAAGTGCCATAGTGGAAACTCCGACCTCCCCAGTGCGAAGTCCGAATCTTCGGTACAGTTAAAAGGTTAGCACCGGTGGACCGGAGTGATCTGCCTGGCTCGTACCACCTAAAGAGTTCTTGCAAAAACAATGGACCCTTATGTGTTAAGGCTTTAAAGCTGCATGGGCACGTGATCAGGTAGACCACATTGGTCGAATTACAGTTGGTATGTGTCCTCTGAGTCCAAGTTTTTCCAGGTTCGAAAGAAAGTTCTTTGGTATGTGTGGTCAGGTGACACACACTGCAGTTTGAACAGGGGTAATGCCCGACGATTGGTGGTAGACCCCACGCGCTAGTGATGGATCTTACTGTGCGTGAGTTTGACAATTCTGCTTTTGGACGGGTATGTACTAAGGAGTCTTTCAAGCTCCTTCCTTTTTTGAAAGAAAAAAGAGGTTTCTCCCAAGTCCTCTTGTTACTTGTCACTATCTTCCAGTGTTTATTAATGGATTTTTTCGTGGCGTCTGATAGGCAGCTGTAAGTAGTCACACACGTAAGGGGCATCTCAGTGGGTTCCCTCACAGTATCTTCTAGGAGTACTTCACGGGGTTGATTCCTTGCACGTTTATTTCCTTTCTCAAGTATTTTCATCGGATAGCCTCTTGCTCTTAGCCTGGTGGTCAGTTCACCTGCTTGGGATTTGTAGTCCTTAATATCACTACAGTTCCTGCGTATCCGAAGATACTGCCCATAGGGAAGGTTTTCCCTAAGGGGTCTGGGGTGATGGCTAGAGAATTCAAGGAGATTGTTCTTAGCAGATGGTTTGTAGTGAGTTCTGGTTGTTAAATTAGTGCCTTGTATAGTAATGACCACGTCCAAAAATACCACTGATTGCTTGCTAGAGCAATGTGTACATTTTAAGTAAGGATCTAAGATATTAATCCATCTGAAGAACTCAACAAGGTCTTCCTCGCCTCCTTTCCAGATGAGGAGGATGTCATCAATAAACCTCCTCCAAAATCCTATGGAGGAGGCGAAAGGATTGCTGGTGGGTAGGACATGTTTCGTCTCAATGTCGTGGACATATAACCCTGCTACGCTTGGAGCAAATGTGCTGCCATGGAAGTTCCAGTGCATTGGAGGTATAGCTTCCCTTGATATTCAAAATAATTCTCTTTCAGGGCCATTGTAGCACACTGCAATATGAAATCTTTGGGCGTTTGGTATTCCAAAGGGATAGAGTCTAAAGCTGTCCCAAGGACTCTGAGTGTGTCGTCCTGTGGAATGCTGGTGTAAAGACTCTCGATATCAAGAGTAACCAAAAAGTGATAGAGCCTTCTTCAAAAGTAACTTGTTCCAATAGTTGCAAGAGGTTTTTTGTATCCTTCAAATACGTGGATGTCTTTTGTATGAGTGGTTTTAAGTAGTGGTCACAAAAAGTAGAGAGAGGTTCAAAAATCGAGCCGATTCCTGACACTATTGGTCTGCCAGGGGGTGGGGTTTTGTTTTTATGAGTTTTGGGTAAGGTGTAGAAATACGGGGTGGTGCTGCCACCGGCCGTGAGGAACGCTGCCTCGTGTTTAGAAATGTGATCGTTTTCTTCTGCATCCTTGACTAAGTTGTGAATGCGTTCCTTCAGTTCTGCTGTTGGATCAATTAGGAGAGGAGTATAGTTGGTTCTATTGTTCAGGAGGTCCTGACAAACCATGTCATAATCCTGGGTGTTCTGGATCACTAGGCCACCTCCCTTATCTGCCGGTTTTATTGTTATTTCCTTGTCGTTTTTCAGGTCTTCAAGTGCCTTATATTCTAAGGCCGTGAAGTTTTTGAAGGGCGTTGGTATGGGTAGTGTCTCCATATCATTGAAGACGGCCTGTTCAAATGCTGTTATTTCTGCAGGCACTGTATGGGGCGGGGGGATGAACGTTGATTTTAGTCTCAAGTTAGTGTCTGAGTTAGGTGTTATTTCAGTTATGGAGTTTTCAGTGGACTCGAAAAAAGCTTTAAGTTTCAGTTTCCGGAAGAATTCAGATAGTTCACAATGCAGTTTGAACTTATCTGGTCTGGCAGTTGGTACGAATCCCAGGCCCTTTTCCAGAACTTTGGTTTGTATAGGGTCTAGGATTTTGTTAGAAAGGTTCGTAATTAAACTCCCTGTGCACTTGTGCCTGGTGTTGGTGTCTTGGTGTGGTTCCCCACTGGGTCCTCCACTTTCCAGGTCACTTGGCTGTTGCCTCTTCTCCTTCCTCTGCCCCTCCCGCCTCTCTCTAAAAAGGCATTTGTTTTTGTTTGTGTTGGTAGTGAGGCTGCATGAATGGATTCCAGCCCATCATAGGAAATGGCGGCTGATGTGGAAAGAAAAGGGGTGGCGGGCCATTGTTAGGTGCCCCATATTGTGGCCACCTTGGTTGTTGGTTTTGGTAATTTCCTCTACCTCTACCTCCTCTACGCCCTTTTTGTTTTGGGCCATAGTTGCTTGATGTGCTGCTGTTTGAGGAGTTGTCTGAATCATCCGATCTGTTGGAGTCTCTACATGGGGGACAACGGGTGACAGGCGTTGCGGGCGTAAGATCCTCAGACTACTTTCAGCATGAATCAGATAAGTAATCTGTGAACCTCCCCTACCCTCTGAGCCTAACTCCGATCTCGCCATTTTTTATGTTTCCATACAGGGTGTGCCATTGTCGCCTCCACCTCCTCCCGAGACCCATGGGGTGTGGATCTTGTAAATTACAAGTGAGAATTACACAAAGTATTTGTCAGTAATAATTTTTCCTGACGATCCCTGACATCACCATTTGCCCTCTAGTTGGGCGCCTTGATTGCTAAGACACGTGTGATGTATTATGAGCCGATCTGTCCCACGGCCATTTCTCATGACATAGTGCATTTCTACACGCTGCACCACCTTGAGTACAGCGTTCTCCAGCACTAAAATAGCATTTATGGCCCAATAATCACCTGTTTCTTAAGCACTTCCACACAGAGTTCTCTCTCTGCATAAAACCCTTGTGATAAATTGCACTAACTATGTGTTGTTTGTCTTATGTGTCTGTATGTCCTTTTGTCTTTCAGACTATACAGATACCTCTAACTTGAAGGTACCCCATCACTTATGGTTTGTTTTTTGCACTTATTTTTCTACACCTGCTTTTAACTTTCACATCCTCAGGTAAGGGTGGGCCTTAGCGTGCCCATACCACCGAGGTACGCATACTGATGGTCCTGACGAAAGCCCAGTTAATTACACATATATGGGCAGAAACATGTTGACCCCACTTTAAGTGGAAACAACCAAGTCATAAACTGGTAGTTTTCCCATACATATTTTATCCATGTTAAACTGACCACTGAATAACATTTTTATATGGTACAGTCACTGACATTTTTAATTCACATTTCTTTTTGACACTCTTGCCACGAAGAACCAGCTCCGCAGTAACCTGGCGTTGTAGCACACCAGGGAGGCATTCGGCTTCTCCTGGTGGGCCCGATGATGGAGCATGTCACCACCCAGGTTGGTGAGTGAGGGCTTCCTGAAAAATCCCCTCTGATGTCCATTGTGGCTCATTTTGGGTGTTTTTTTTATTTTTCTCTGTGTCCAGTGCGCACTAAAAACATATTCTTTACAACACTTTTTAGTTGTTTAACAATACTGACCAGGGGGACGAGAGTGCCCTTTACCCTCTCTCTCATTTTGTTATTACGACGCGTACATGATGACATAGCTGGTCAGGTGCGCACAACTTCATGGCTTGCTCTGATCGAGGTCACTCATGTTATGTGCTCTAATGGGCCCAACTAAAAAGTGTCAAGAGAGAGTTCCTATGCTAATTCAAAAAAGTGTCAACTATGTTTATTCCTTACTAGAGAAAGCAGAAGGTGCAGACCCCATAAAAGAAATTTGCCCTTCTGGAATCTGTCATGTTCTGGTATAAGTAGTCTATACATGTACACACTAATCTGAAAAGTATTCAAAGATTGATCACACCACAAAAATTACTTATTTTCATAAGATCGTAATGGACGACCTTTATAAGTGCAAAAGCCTCAATTGCAGATGTTTATTAGTTGTGCATGTGCATGATTAGAATGGAAAACTTTTCACAAGCAGTAGGTTTGACCACGGAATATTATCATTCAATCCCAGGGTTTAATTTGTATACCCATCTTTATTCTTTTTCCAAGAGGATCTTTGATATCCAATCTAGTTGGGGATTGTTGTTGTGCCTGCTGAAAGATGGTCCAGTAAAAGCCTTTTTGTCAGTGGCTAGCTTTGATGCAGTGATTGGCCATTTTGGTAGTAGAAAGTCTACATCTTGGGTTACTTCAATGTTCACCAATTCAGAGTTTCATTTTCATACTAGTCATTCCTACATACCTCATAACATACTGACAGGTGGCGAGATACACAACATTTGAGGAAGTGCAATTACTAGGTTTGTATTGTGTCCATTCTCCATCGAGATCTGAGTTTAATTTGTTGGTAGGCGTCAGGAGATGGCATATGCTGCAACCCCCACTTGGGTGGTGGTGACCCATCACCGGTGGTAGACTCCAAAAGATTGTCTGGTTTTCTTTCTCAATCTTTTTGTAGATCCTTGAATGAACAAAGCATCTCTGCTTCTCTCATGTGCCAATAGTGAGTTCTCCAACTTCAGATCGCCTGTTCCTAGTATTCCGCAGTTTATGTTAATCATTTAAAAAAAATCAAATTAGAGATACAGGCATAAGTGGTTATGGACACCAACTGTTATTTCCTCTTTCTTCTGGTTATGCTCAATAAGAGCATCCATGTTTTTGTTCTTGGCTCGTTTTCTTGTTTTTTGTTTAATTGATTTTGGAAAACGGTGTTGCCTTAGTTTGTTACTAAGGAGGTCTGCATGTTTGTTAAACATTCTCTAACTGGCTACAATTCCAGCTTAGCCTGATGGCTGTAAGAGAGGTTCTTACGGAGAGGCCGAGGGCGGGGACTCTTAAACCTCAACCAGCTATTCTTGTTGGTCTTCTTTAAATGAGTATCTGTACACTAAATGCTGTTTCCATGAAAGATATTCCTTGTCAATGCAGAAAAGGAACTTCCAAATGATTAGAATGTCTTCAATGTACCTTTTCCAGAGTTCAATGTTGCTTCTAATTGGGTTGTTGTCATTCATTACTGCAGTTGTTTTAAAATGGCGGACATACAATCAGGGAGTGCTAGGGGCAAATGTGCCCCCTCCCCCCAACCAGCATCGAAGTCCTGTGTACCTGTTGGCACATGGTACCCCCAAACACAAAAACAGACACACACGCCCTCCAGCAGGAAATGTCTTGGTGTAGTGTCATCCAGGTTGTCGAGGTATAGGAGGTCTTTCATTACACTCAAAGTCTCTTCCTGAGGCAGACTGGTGTAAAAAGCTTCCACATTTAGACCCAGAAGTCAAATTTTTTTTTTACGGAGTTTTATATAGCTCAAACTTGACCTGAAGGTATTGGTATCAGAGCGCTTTACATAGCACCAGGTGTGTTACATGAGGACACATTCATTTTTGTTAG